>NC_053425.1:11563496-11670157 GCF_007990345.1 Gossypium hirsutum
TACATATCCGTGTGACATGCCCGTGTGGGGCCACATGCCCGTGTGGCCCACACGCCCAATTTTGGCCTAGCCCGTGCGGCTCACATGGCTATACTCTGGCCATCATATGGCTGTGTCTTGTGCACGGCCTGGCCTTCGTCGATCACAAGGTCATGTCGTCGTACGAGTCCTACCACATGGTTGTGTGGCATTAACAGTAGTATTTTTTGACTTTCACCGAATCTCTTTTTTCTGCGTTTCGGGTACACACCTAGTTCGATTTTAATGTTAATACAAAAACAAGCCCTCCAGAACCTAAAAATCAACAAACCAACACTCAATTTCAATAACACCTTCGAAATTCTAATGAAAAAATTCCTCAAACGGAATCTTACAACATTCAACAACACAATCATATACTTTCCGGTAATGAAAAAGAATCCCTAATGCTTAAATCGTTACAGGAGCACTAACAGATTCTTGTTCTCCACCTAATCGAGATCAACAAATGAAACCCTTTGTCAACATCTGGGTGAAAAGCATTAAAATTAAGCAAAACGGAACTTACCCAACGAACATGGCTAGGATTTCACAAAAGAAACGAATCAAAGAAGCCGAAAAAGGTAGGAAGAAGAAGAAAATTCTAATAAGAGGAGATGGGGAAAACAACGTAAAAAGGAAAAATAGATTTTGGAAGAGAAAATAGAAATAAAATAAAATAACAAGAATATCCCACAATCCCCTAATTATCTCCACTAACCCACTACTCGGAATTCCAACTACACTGAGACATTTGCGCAGAACCGAGTAAAAATAAATACACATGCTTGCGCAATGATTCAAACATAGGACCTTCACATAACGCATAGACTCATTTACCACTCAAACCAGCAGGCTCATTCTACTATAAAAGTTATAGGCAATTAAATATAAGCCCACTGAACAAAGATAGGGCTTAATTCAAAAAATAACAAAATTTACTAAAGGTAAGACTTGAACTTAGGACTTCTCACACATACCCAAAACACTTAACCACTGAAGCAAATTCACATTTGTGTTAAACAATTACAGAAACATAAGTAAATATTTTGGGGCGTTACAAATACCGTTAGTATTTTGTATAATTTGTATAACATATAATAAATTTAAATATTAAATTGAACCCCAAAAAAAGCTTAGGTACCAAATTGGAAAAAAATATTAAGTTCAGGCACTAAATTGGGTCAAAAAAAGTTTAGGTACAAATTTAGAAAACAATGTCTATTAAATTGAGCCAAAAAAGTTTAGATACCAAATTAAAAGAAAATGTCAAATTTAGATACAAATAGTATATCAAACTTTTTTTTAATTAAAAAAAGGTGAAAGGATGAAAAGGAGGACACGTATCCAGTGGTGCACGTGCAAACATGAAGAAGAAGGTGAGTTTTGGATTGTAAAGTGCAGTGTATTTAAGTTCATACTTTAAACGGCGAGTCAATGCTTGCCGACATTTCCCGCATCCTTTCTTCCTAATAAATTGCTATTTATGCTTCCCATGTGAACGGTTAGACTTTACTCTTACAAATTTTCCAATTTAAATAATTTCTTTCTATAAATTTTAAGTTTAACCATCAATTAATATATTGTTTGTGTCAATAAAGTTAAGGTATTGTGGGTTTAAGTTGAGATTTGAGTCAACTTCGTGTGCTGGTTTGATAGTTAGGATTTTTATCGTCCTAGATTAGTTTGAGTTTGAGTCATATTATTATTAGAACTTTCCCTCTTATAATTTATCAAAAAAGGAAAAAGAAATTTGAGTTTTTGAAGACTCACATTAAAGTTTTACAATTCGTATTTGTAATATATCATGTATGACTCGTTAGTCTTAACATATATTTATTTTAAAGATAAATTTTATTTTATTTTATTTTTGTTTAGTTTTTTAAACTTTTATATGTTATATTTTGTATTAATTTTATTTTATGTTATAATTGTTTAACATATATTTGTGCTTTTATTATCATAGCGAAACTTTCACATAAAATACATGAAATTTATGTTTTTTTATACAAATAAATGAAATTTATGTTGATAATATTAGAAATTTCTAAAGATTATAAATTCGAGAATAATTAACTACATAATGTTTTCTCATTAATTAAAGATTAAGAGGTAAAGACAAATTTTATAAGGAAAAAATAAAATTTTAGTTGAAAGGAAAAAGGCGTGTTTGAAATCTTAGGCTAAAGTATTATTATATGTGATTTAGTTTGATTTAAAAAATATATATTTTATATAAAAATATAAAAATATAAAATACCTTAAAATAAAATTTGTTAGTTGTTTAACAAGTAAGAAGACAAAATATCTTAAAATAATATTTATTAATTCTTTTAAAATTTGAATTATAGTATTTTTTATAGTTGAGTTGATATGGAGTTAATTTATGGCATTTAACTTAGTTAGGCTCTTAAACAACGACAATAATTTACATTAGGTACTAACTCAATTGAAAAATAATTAAAAATTATTATTTTTATAAAAAAAAATTCTTTTTATTTTTTATATATATTTTTAATAAAATATTACTATAGTAGAATTTCAACCTAAAAGATTATAAAGTTTCAACTTAACCAATCAACTAAAGCATCATTAGATTTTTATTTGAATTTTTACAATTTTACACAATTTTTCACTAGCATCAATCAAATAATAATGAAAAGCATCTTATTTTGTTTATTCTTCTAAATCTATCAATTTGATTCAAATTTCCGACTTAATTTAATTTAATAATGAAAAGTAGTCTTGAACTCAAATTAACTCGAACTCAAAAAATTAACCTGGAATCAAAATAGTCAAAATTGAATTTAAAATAATTGAAATAAAATAATCTCAAATGACCAGAATTTAAAGTGATTGAACTCAAATAATCTAAATTCATAATAACTTCACTGAAAAATCTTAAATTCGAATTAAACCTAAAACAACTCAAATAAAAATATCTAAAACTCAAAATTAACCCAATTTTTTTTAAAAAAATATTAAATCTAAATTGATATGAGCCAAAACTCACCTGAACCATGCAATTGATAGGCCTACCTACTTTCAACATTATATATATAATCAAAGGTGTAGAAGGGGATACCTAAAGTTTGAATGTGAGACTAAGTGTTGATCAATATTAGACTCTGTGACACCACTGATGTGTACAAAACCTTTTTGATAAAAAAATTAGTTATTAAAAATATAAAATTAAATAAAGATTTTTTTAAATAATTAAATTAAATAAACTATAAAAAAACAAAAACACTTATTTTAAGTTTAAAATATATGTAAAAAAGTTAATATAAATGGGAGAGCCATACGAACACGGTTCATCCACGTTGAGAAGTGAATTTACGAAGAAACACTCAACCTTTTCATAATCAATCACACACAGCACTTGAAAGTAGAAAGAGACGCACCTACACCCACTTCCAACTCCCGACGGCTCGGTAACAGCCCACGTTTTTGCACCATCAACGCCATACAAACCTACATATTCATATTTATATATATATACATCCTACAACTCTTACAAACTTCCTCTCACATGCCATTCCCACTAATCTAGATCTCTCTCTCTCTCCAAAATTCCTTATTATCACTATATATATTTGAAAAGCAACTAGTCTTTGGTGTTTTGGGTGTGTTATTATCAACAAAATGTTCATACTTGGTGACCAGATGTTGCAGAGTGATCCTATGGTGCCAATATTGCCTATTGAGAGAAAGTGGAAATCCAACGTTGAAACTGCTCCCAATTGTCCACGTTGTGCCTCCGCCAACACCAAATTCTGTTATTACAACAACTATAGTTTGTCACAGCCTAGGTACTTTTGCAAAGGCTGTAGAAGGTATTGGACTAAAGGTGGTTCCCTTAGGAACGTGCCAGTCGGTGGTGGCTGTCGGAAGAGTCGAAGAGGCAAGTCTAGAAGGGAAAGGGTCGAGAAAAGAGATCAAATTTCCATGACTGATAGTAAGAATTCAACTAGTTCTTCTGATGGGGATTCGGGGAACCAACCAGATATTGATCTAGCACTTGTTTTTGCTAAATTCTTGAACCATAATACAAGCTTTGATCAGCCTGAAGTCGATGAGATTGCTACTCAAGAATCACCTAATGAAGAGAATAACAGCCAGAAACCAGTAGTTGGTTCAATTCCGGAGTCTTATATTCTTCAAGAAATGCCGGAAACTAGTCAGATGGAAGCGTTTGGGTTACAAAATTTGTTAACAGGTGATGAAATGGTGCTGCATGAAGATTTGTGGTCGGATCATGATGTTGCTACGACTACACCAGACTTGGAATGGCAACCATCGGTGCAACTGCAACAGTTTGAGTCCTTTCCGGAGCATGAACAGCTAAAAATTTCTGCAAATTTAATGAACGAAGATTGGGGTTCCTTTGATCTTTCTGGGTTTGGAATTTTTTCAAAACCTTCAAGTTGAAGTAACATTTCCAATTTGATATAGTTACTAAAATAATATGGTGCTTGAAATGTGAATTTCTTTTTATTGGTTCTTAATCAACGATATATAATATTATGCGGTTAGTTCTTATTAAATCTACAAATCCGAGGATTTTATTCAACCATTTGCGCTGTAATACTCAAATTTGATTCAGAGTTTGCATATGATTAAAATATGAAGTGATTGAGCCAGGTGTTAACCTTCAAAGTCTCAAATTTTTTTTAAATTTATCCTCTCAACAATCTTTTAACTAATCTAATACATGGTTTTAGGACACCCCGTCGTGCCAATATACGCAACCACATCTTTGTACTATTTGCAGTCTTAGAATATATGTAGCAGATTTCGAGATGGGATGGCATGAATGAAAAAGAAGATAAAATTCAACGAATAAATTGAAGATAAAGATAATATTGAAAGGATATTCTTATCACGAGACACTTAGAGCATCATATCTACTGTCCATTATAGTTGGTCATTTAAATAACTTTATTATGCTGACTCCAAATTGAGCGAAAATAGAAAGAATTCATTGTGGGAACTATTTTTCAAAGTAATGTTATTCTTGAGTCACCAAGATACAACTATTGTTGTTTAGAGACTAGGTTGACTCTTAGTATAGTTATTTGTTTATGATTGTTGTAATTTTTCTTTTTCATTTTTAGAAAAATACATCAATTAGGTCATATCAAACTGAACTAGAATCATTATAATTAGCTGTCAATAAATTTTTTATCGAAACCATCTTCAAACAATTAGAGCAAGGAGTAGTTTCCTATTGCAACATATTTAGCCATATAATCCGCAACAACATTTTGATCCCTTAGAATATGGTGGACTCTTCTCATTTCCTACGCAACAACTAATGTAGTAATCTTAATTCCAACAAGCTACTATTGATGCCTCTACCTGTTAAAAGCAATTCAACCAAAAGTGCATTATAACATTCAATTTTGACCTTTTTGGAAGCCTTTTTCCCATACTATGAAAAAACCATCCAACATCGCTTTTGTTTCAACTTTAAAAACTAATTTCTTACCAAAACTCGTCACATATCCACATAACCAGTTTGCATTCGAATCCTTTAGAACTCCTCCAATGGAAGCATGTAGCCCACATAGTGACATTGCCTCATCATAATTAAGCTTTATCCATCCCATTTCCAGAGGAGACCAACTCGATAGACGGTGCATGGAATTCGGAGGGTTCCATTTTGAACTAGAATCAACATAACTTCTTGCCCAAGTGTAACCTATATCCACTATGAGTTGAGTACAACTATGACTGTTAGAAAAAAAAACATATTTCTATTTTTCCAAAGTAACCAACATAAAGACGCAATAGAGTTTGCCAATCAAATTCCTCATTACCCAAGCTACCTTTATTCTGGAAATTCCATAAAATCCACTCATTAAAAGACAAGGAGAAAAATAGACGATAATACCGTTTCGAGACCTCTGAAAGCCATACTGCTTTAGGAAAAGTGCAATCCCGAATTGCATGCACCCCCTATTTCTAACACGTTGCTATATAAAGGACAAGGATCGTCATCTGTCATATGTCTCTGCATTTGTTCACCATTTGTCAAAAGTCTATCCTGTTACAATAACCATAAGACAAATCGTACTCGTTGAGGTGCCTTAGCTTTCCAAAACAACTTCCAGACAGTAGGACAACCATTTTCCTCAAAATGATACAAGTTTCTGTAAGTTTCCGCATAAGAAAACACATATTTCTTCATCCACTTCCAATCTAAGAAATCCTGCCCCGCCTAAAGTTTGGCTGTATTATGGCTGCAATTCCTGTTGGAAAAAATAGATTTTTTGGAAGCTTTAAGGCATATTCTCTATTAGTAAAGGTGGAGATTTGAAATCATAAAACTATGATTTTATATTCTACTCCATAAGATCTTTACAACAGTATATAATATGCTCAAAATGGTTGAGTGATTAATGAGAAATTGATACTTAAAGTAAGTCACTTGTGAATTATGTTAATGAAAATGGAAAGCTAAGTCCCACATTGGTTAGATATCAAGTGTGGAATATGGTTATATATGTGAACCAACTTAATAATTATTGAATGATTAAACTAATACTTTCATTCGCGCATAGGGGGCGTAAATCTAAACCTGTCGGGGTTGGGGGTGCACTCACACAACGTGGGCGACGCGAAATGTCTGGACCAATTGGGCCTTTTAGGCCTGTGGATATTAAATGGCTTATATTAATTCACGTTTTTGGCTCCATTAGTCAAAGATTTCTGAAAGTTCTTCCCTTGAATTTATTTTAAAAAACCAAATAATCTGCAGGGAAAGACATACACTAAATTTTTTCAAAATTTCAAGAGATCTTTAACAAGGTTACTATTCGTCGATCACTTCAGCCATGCTATTGCCGTGCTCATCTTATTGTTGTATCTTAAGAGGCAGTCGACCAATGTTTCTCCAACACCAAAGGAGCGACCGAATTTGTCTTAACGAGACTGTTAAAACAGGCTTCAATGACTAATATAATATTTCAATCTAATTTGATTTTCTACTTTCCAGTTTTTTTATATATATATGCCTATTTATTGTTCTAGTTCGATATTTTGATTTAAATAAATCTTTTATATTACTTTTAATTTACTAACTCTTGTGCAACAGTTCCTGCTTTCAGTCACCAAGTCACTGACACATAAAGTGCTATCCAGCTGACCATGACCTATATAAATTGCTCATAAAGACCCAGTTTGCCTTACCTACACATCATTCTAGAAATTCGTGGTACGACCATCTCCAATAGACCAGTAAACATTACCAATAACCTTTGGAAAAATCTTTATCAAATATCTTCACACAAAAGAACAATTATCGCGGTGGATAGAGTTCGGAAACAAACATTGTACATTGTATTTATTCCTTATCACTTTAACCCATAATGCATCGGTGTTCGAAAGCAACTGATACCCAAGTTTTAATAAAAATATTTTATTTTTATCACTAAGCTCCTCAAACTGAAGCCTCCATTGTCAAATAGACGACAACAATCCCCCTATGATAAGATAGTAGGTTTCCTCCTATCCGTACTAACACCCTAAATGAAACTACGGGCAATCTTTTTTATTTCATTACACAAAGATATAGGGATGCGTACCACATACATAAAGTAATTTTGGATAGCCAAAAGAATTGACCGTACTAAAGTTATGCGGTCGACCAATGTCAACTTATTCACTTTTCAACCAGACAACTTTTGTTGTACTTTATTCACAACAAAATCAAAAGTGCTCACTGTAACTCTATTGTGAAAAAGTGACAACCCAAGATAAACACCAAGATCCTCTACTCGATTAAAACCCACAATAACACAAATCGTATCAACAATATCTCCCAGTGTATTAGGATAGAAAAACACCTAAGATTTGTGTCTATTCATCTTCTACCTAGAATAATAACAAAAAAAGTGTCCAAAATACTACTCACAACACCTGTTTGTTCCTTACTAGCCTCGCAAAACAACATAAAGTCATCAACAAAAAAGAGGTGAGATAAGAACGAACCTTTCTGTGATAGAGTCAAAGGCTTCCAACTACCCCTTTCAACTGTCTCTTCAATCATATGCCCAAGCCTCTCCATGTAATGGAAAAAAAGGTAAGGAGAAAATGGATCACCCTGCCTTAGCCAGCGTAGGTTGAAATGAATCCTTAACAGTCCCATTCCACAAAACCTGAAGAGATGAAGATGTGATACAATGTAAGATCACATTGACTAAATGCAAATGAAATAATTAATAATAATTTAATTAATAATATTATTAATATAACAATTCATTTACTGTCCGCCATACCTAATTCAAAATGGTTTATTTTCCTATTTACACATTGGGTTAATTGCAATTTAAGACATTAAGCCTTTGGTCAATTATAAAAATCTATAGTTGTGCACTTTTATAATTTAGTCTTTGTACCTTAATTAACTATCCAATTAACAAAATTAAGGGACCAAACTTTAATATATTTTTATTCTAACATCGTAAATATTAAATAATAATACTTACGAACTTGAACATCGAAAATGAGATTTTGAAACTACATTTTTTGAGACCACTAACTTTCGGGTCATTACAATTTAATTAACTTTAATATATTTAATCAATCCACTATTAACATCACCAACCACTAACACCTACCTTGACATGGTCTATTTGTTATTTTAAACCTCAAGTCATTTTCTGGTTAAAAATATATAGCAATTGGACTTTACAATTTAATCTTTGAACTTTAATTAATCACTAGTTCACCTAAGTTACCTATCCCAACAATCAATTCACCTATATAATATTTTCGTAATTTCCTTTATTTAATATATACGGATTCGATTTATGGAAATGAGGTCCTGAACTCATAACTTCTGGCACCACTAGAAATTGGTTAGTTACAATTCTCCCCTCCATGAGAAATTTCGTCTCCAAAATTTACCTAAAAAGTAGTGGGGGTATTGGGATTTAATTTCTGAATCAAGTAAATTCCTTTGTTATCCCTTCTTATCTGTCCTCAGACTCGTTTAACTAAATTGCATGGTCTTTTGCATGCTATCAATAATCAAATATAATATTTATACACATGTAGTAGTGTTTCATAACATTTATCATTTTTATCAACATTCATTCAACTCATGTAACACCCCAAACCCGACCTAGACATTATGGCCGTATCTGGCAATGTCACACGATAGTGTTTTTGAAGCCTCATTGTTACGATGAAAATATTCCATGTTATTATCTTTAGTAAACCTTTGTTAGAACTTAGAAAGTCATCTTTATTCATTTAAAACATTTGTTTTGAAACATTCCTCGTTGTGGAAGCTTTAATAAAACAGATTAAGTGATCATGCATTTAGAAAATACTTTAACTTTTTGAAACCGAATTTTCTACGACCAACATGTATAAATCCATAAAGTAAAATAAATAAATAAAAACCCAAATTTAAAACCAAAGTCCCAGAGGGTCCTTAAATTACAACCCAAATAATCAATAATAATCAAATTATAAATCGTAAATTGAAAACCATGAAGTCCAAAAAATTACTGTGGTCACGCTGAGTCCTCCGTCGCACCGATCTGTCTAAGTCTGGGTATTACCTGTACACATTAAATAAAAAAGGTGAGTTTACGTAAACTCAATGTGTAATCTCGCAGAAACAAACAAACAATCAGTATTCACAGTGCACAGTTGAATAGTCTTGGGCCTGAGCCCTTTTCAGTATCAGTGACAGTTTGGGCCTTAGCAAATCTCAGTACAGTGTCAAAAATACAGTAGGGCCTTAGCCCATCACAATATTAGTAGTAGTAACAGTTATGCATTAGCAAAATCCTACCCAACCAGCCTCTACACACCATCTCCGTCCAACCCTACACTCTATGTGGGGATATAATCAACCCACCCATCCCTACACTCCAAGTAGTACCGAATGCGGCACAAAATGGTAGTTTGCAGCTGAGCTGCCAGTAAATTAGGCTTAAAGCCTTTCAGTACACTTCCTCCGGATAACAACCCCTAACCCAATGTAATGCAACATACAATGGATGATATGCTATTATGCAATTTCAGTACATATATTTAGTTTAGATATTAACATGCTCAGTACAGATATCATTCAGTCAATTTCACACATTTAGGGGTCTAAGTAGCGCTTACCGACCTTACAATAGGTTCACTGTCAACTTGGGCGACACGTGCAGCCTTAGAAACATTTCGGTAAAAATGGGCTCGCACTCCTATGTAATTTACTCGTGTGGGCCTACAAGCTCATGTGGCCCACTTGGCCCAATTAGCCTTGGCCACTTGATCCATTTTTAATGTAACCCGTGCTAGCTAAATATTCATATATGTTTTCACTATTTACTTATATGTTCATTCAAAGCTGTCTAGTTGAGTCATTGTCACTAAATTATTTATATCTTGAGCTACAGAATTTCAAACTAAGATCTGCTTGATGTTTTTGAAACTAGACTCAAATAACTTTCTACCATAAAATTTTCAAAATTTATAGTTTATCAAATAAGTACAGTAAAATCTTCAAATTTATCCCTATTCTACTGTTTGACAGTTTCAACCTTTCTTTACTAAAAATTATTTATCTCATAGTACGAAATTTGGATGATGTTTCCGTTTGTTTCTTTTGAAAGTAAACTCATTAAGGATTTTAACATATAAATTTAAGCCCCTAATTAAATTTTTTTTACAATTTTTAATGATTTTCCAAAGTCAGAATAAGGGAACCCAAAATTATTCTAACCTTGTCTCACAAAATTTATCATATATCATAATTTAAAATTCCATTGCTTAAACTGTTTCTTTCATGAAAAAACTAGACTCAACAAACTTTAATTTCATATTTTATTCAACCTCTAACTCAATTTTCACTATTTTTTTATGATTTTTCAAATTTAGACTATTGCTGCTGTCTAAAACTATTTTAGTGCAAAATATTGATTTCCAAGTTTATAACACCCTTGTTTCCTTTCTCTACAATTTTTTCACATCATTTTCTCTTATTTCTCTTATTTCTCGATAGCAAGCAATTTCGGCATTTTACCGGATCCCGTTTTCTATGTTTCAGGTACACACCTGGTATCGTTTTTGATGCGTAAGCACTCCTAAGCCTCCAGAACCTAAAAATCGATAACATATCTCCAGATTAATCACTTAATTCGTTTTTAATCAACCAATTTTGGAAGGAACTCAACTAAAAACCTAACAAAACCCTTACCTTGCTTGAGTAACCACGACTTCGCACAATCGCAGCGTCAATTCAAAACCACCCGGCCTATTGATTAATTTCTAAACACCAAAAAGGAATCCCCCTTTTAGAGATTAACCAGGAACGATTAACAATAGACAAAACCGTTACTTACCGAACACGCGCAACCAACGATGAACAACTGAATCAATTGGAAAAAAAAGAAAGAAATGGAAGGATAAAAATAATGGAAATTTCGGCAACAACTAGGGGAAATAATCGACAGAGAAGAGAAAAAAAGAAGAAGTAAACATTAGAAAAAGTTTGGGGAATAGGAGAGAAAATCGAAACTCTATTATTATTTTTTTTATTTTTTTGCAACAAAAAGATAGATTATTTTCTGATAATCTCTCCCCAATTATCTCCTAAAATCATTCCCTATTAACCCATTAAAACATAACTACTCAGAATTTTGCCTCAACACAACTCTTAGCCGAAATTGGAGCAAAAATATTGTCCCCATGCTATCACAGAGAATTGAATACAGGACCTTTAACACTCCAACACTCCACTTAACTAACAGACCAACAGGCTCATTCTGATATAAACTTACCAACAATTAAACTTAAGCCATTTGCACAAGCTTAAGGTTTTATTTATAAAAATACCAAAATTTGCAAAAGTAAGGCTTGAACTTGGGACCTCACACACACACCTAGAACACTTAACCACAGAAGCAGAAACACACTTGTGTGTCACACTTACACGAAATAAAAAATTAAAATTTTGGAGCGTAACAACTCATAGTTTATATTCCCTATTAACATGACTCGGACACAAATGGATACATAGATTAAATCGAAACACCAGTTTAACACCCAATGCCTTATCGGACAATATCTGAAGCATAAGTTTGGCATTCAGTGCTTTATTGGATAATACCGAAGTAATTAGTTTATGCCCAATGCTTATCAATGAGTTTGGCACCTAGTGCCTCATCGGAATGTCCGGAGTAAGTAGATTGTGCCTAACGCTCATCAGTTTAACCGAAGTAGTAATTGTGCCCAACACTCATCGAAATGTCTAAAGTAAGTAGATTGCGCGCAACACTTATTGGTTTAATTGAAGTAATAATTGTGCCCAGCATCATCACATATGGTTGAAGTAACCTGTACTTGATCTATCCTATGACATGACAACTGTATCCGACTCTGCCCGAATAATTAATAGGGTAACTATTTTATGATTCATTATATCTAGATCAATTCATATTCTTTTATTTTCACTTTATCATCAAATCACTAATTTATCATATAACATAACATGCTACAATTCAATTTCATACTAATCATCAAATATCAATCGAATCAAGAAAGTTATATTCAATTTATATGATAATCATAATTCATCTTAATCCATAATCATGCGAACAACATAAATTCGTAAACAGATAAATTAGTCTTACATTACAAAAATATTTACCAAATCCTCGTGTTATTGATTCACCAATAATGATTCCTCGCCCTCTAACAGGAGGAATAGATATCTGAATAGTAGTATGAGCATTCTTATTATTTTTAGGGCAAACTTGATCTAAATGATTTAGGGGTCCGCATCAATAACATGCTCCTATTTTCACCCAGCATTCACTTCTATGCTTCTTTCCACAGTGTTCACATGTTGGAATGATTACATCACATCTTTTATCAATCTTTTAACATTGTTCATCAATACCACCGACTGACCAGTTCGGTCTTTTTCTAACCTAATTTCTAATGGATTTGGTCTCCACGGTCTTCGAGACTCCTTAGTTCGTTTACGCAGAGGTTGTGAATTAGAGGTCTCAATTCTGTTTCTAAAAGTTTGGAAATTTTCTACTGAAGTAGGATCAACATTTTTCGACCCTAGAATTTGATGGGTTGTAGCCGTTATTGCAGTTTACAGAACAATTTCCACTATTCCTTAAAGAAAATCCATTATTACATAGAGTAAGGTTTCAATGCCTCGATCCTCTTTGCGAGATCTGTCTTCTCTATTCCTACCTTAAGTACTGATTTGATCATTACCATGTACATTCATCTCTACTTGCTTTTCACTTTTACAAAATTATTATTACTATTAATTTTTGCTTTAACAACATACCTCAACTCATCAAACATTTTCAAATATAAGACAAAATATTTAACAATCAGCATCCAATTCCAACTCATACTCGAATCAACCTTGGCATGTACCTCTAGACTTAATTTTCAAGTTTGATTTAGTCCAATAATTAGTTAAACCTATAACTTTGATACCACTAAATGTAACATCCTATACCCAACCCGATTGCCAAGTCTGAGCTACAATGTGCTACATTCGTTGCTAGAGCAACTACGATAAACTAATAATTAATTATATAACTTGTATGATAAATCAAACAAATATACCTTCCTTAAGCATATCAAAATAATTCTAAGTTTCATTTATATATGTAACACCCCTAACCTATATCCGTCGCCGAATTAAGGTTACAGAGCATTATCATACAATCGTAAACATTTAACATCATAATATTTAAATAATTTAAATTTATCATAATCCATCCAATCTCATGCATTATCCCTAAATCAAGCCCTCGAAACCTTAAAAATACCTTAGAAATTATCCGAGTCTAACTTGAAACAAAATAGTAAGTTTAGGAAAAAGTTGTAAAAATTGGAAACAAGGGTCACACGGCGGTGTGGCCAGGCTGTGTGAAATCACTCTAGGTTGTGTAACTTTCGAACAAGGGAAAAACAACTGTGTCACAGCCCGTGTCTTCACCCGTGTAACTCACTGAGATGCCCCACACGCTCGTGTGTTGAGCCGTGTAACTCTATGAGTTGCCCCACACGCCTATGTGTCAGGCCGTGTGCTTGGCAGTGTAACTCACTGACTTGAACACTAAGAAACTCACAAATAACATACGGCCGTGTCGCTAGGCCGTATGTGTCATACGGCCGTGTGACTACCCGGGTCTCAGGCCGTGTAAACCCAAAATTTACCTAAAATTAAGTCATTTCACAACCTATTCACACCTAACCAATCTTACCACTTGAGCATACATCCAAGGGACTTAAACATCATTCACAACCACATAAACATGCCATTTTAGACATCTTAATTCAACTAACCAATATGCCATTCAAAGGTACCACAATTATATCAAAACACCAACTATTAAAACATGCCAATGTTGCCTCATTTCATGCATGATAAACTAGTTCAAATATGTACCAAAACGTACCATAAATAACCATTTCAAACCATTCTAATCATACCAAGAAGAATCTTATTTACAAGCATATTAAAATAACCAAAATGACATAACTTGTTAAGGTATCAAAGTGTACCAAACCAACATATTTATCTATATAAACATGCCACTACCCTCGGAGATACAAAAACTGCCAACTTAGATGGATAATATGAGCAGGTTGATTAATCCTTCCAAAATGTCAGCAATAATTATCTACAAAACAATCCACAAGAACCAGCAAGCTTACATAACTTAGTAAGGACATTGTATAACATTTAATCAAAATACAATTAGACACAATTCACCTACTATTTGATTTAGGATTACCAAAGTACCAACAGGGGCACGTATGTGCATTCAGTGGTATCAAAGTACAAATAAGGGCACGTATGTGCATTCAGAGGTACCGAAGTACAAACAGGGGCACTTATGTTATTCAGGGATATTGAAGTACAAGTAAGGGCACATATGTGCATTTAGGGATATCAAAGTATAAACAGGGGCACGCATGTACATTCAAACAATAATTATCTATAAACATATCAACTAAAGAACAATAATATAAGATTACAATTTGAACTTTATTTACGTATTGAAATACTGTGGACTTACCTACGATTTAATTTTGACCAACACGCAGGGACTAATCCGTTATTTTCTCTTTTCCTCAGTTGTTGTCTTTTTTATCTGAGTTTTGATCTATATAATAATTAAATACAATATATTAATCTCATACACATTTTACATTCAATTCAATGCATATAACCTTTAAATTTTCATTAATTACACATTACCCCTAAACTTTTACAACTTTTGTAATTTAGTCCTCTAACCGAAAATAATCAAATTAACCATTTTCTCAAGTTAAAAATTACAGCCGAATAATCTAGGCTCTTAAAAAAATCCCATTTATGCTTCTAATTCACCATCAAAACTTGACATTTTAACAATTTAATCTTTAAATAAAAAACTAACAGAAATTACTTCACAAAACAACCAAATACCACAATCAAAGCTTCAAACACATAACTACCATAAAAAACAACCTAGATTCATCAATGAAAACTTCTAAAATTTTTAATAGATTCAAAAACGAAGGTACGGGCTAGCTGGACCTAGGTGAAACGATATCAAAAACATAAAAATTATAAGAAATATGTGAAAATTGAGCTCACATAACCAAGGAGAAAGAAACCAAAACTTGGACTTCCCTTTAATGGTGATTTTTGCAACAACAAGAATAATTGAAGAAGAAAATGTTTTCTTTCATAATTATTTTGTTTTAATTTTAAGATTATTACAAATTTTCCATTAAAATACATGATATAATATCATTTACTTTACATAATGCTGTCCCACATTAATAACTAGAGACTAATTGCTACATAGGTCCTTCCTCATTTAATAATTAAGCTATTTAATTAATTAAATGTAATAATCACCAAGTTATGCACATTTTTCAATGTAGTCCTTTTTCTTAAATGAACTATCTAAATGTTAAAATCTCTTAACCAAATTTTAATACGACTCTAATGACTCCATAAATATTCTATAAATAATATTTACTAGTCAACATGATGGAAATTTGTGGTCCCAAAATAACTATTCCATTACCACTAAAAAACGGGCTGTTACAATATACGTATCTAATAGCATACAACAAATCAACCATATATATATTACTACTAAAACATAAAATACAACATTAAATTATAACATCATTCAACTACCACAAAACCTTTACCTAATATATTTGATTTGGTTTTAGGTTGGCATATGTGCTAGATTTATAAGTACTTCTATGTTAATGGTATGATGTTTCAAATAGCACACGAATGACATTAAAAGAATTAGTGATGATAGCTTGATTTGGTTAGTTAATGAGACGGTAATGTATTTAAATACATGAATCATGAAATATGCTTGCAAAATATACTTTAACATGGTTAGTTGAGAATTTGGCATAATGTGTCTATATGTGTTTTAAGTGATCGTAATGAAAGTGCAATGACATGATTCAAAATGGTTTAGCTTAGTGAAAGTTGAAAAGTGAATGACTTAATTGGTATGCTTGAAAAACATTGAATTGCCTAAGTTTAATTGGTGAATTTGAATTGAATATTTGGTAAGGAAGTTAAGTTGATTGTTCTTCGATTTTGGTTTACTATAGAGAAAGAGATTTTTCCTGTTGGGAAGTATCAATTTTTGTTCTATGTTCAGTTTGTGATAAGAACCCACTCTCTTTGCAACTGAGGTTCGATGATAATAGAGAAGATCATTTGGTAGAAAGCCAAGAATCAGTGAGTCTTGCTAGTCCAAAAACACAAATACCAAATTTGGTAAATTTTATTACTATAGATAACACAGCAAAGGTTTAAATTTTATGGATTTTTTGAAACTCTGTTGTGTAATAAAATAATTTTAATAAACAAATTTTCTAACAATTGATATCAAAGCAGGTTGTGACATGTCATATGGTGTAAATTGATTACCAAATAATTTCCTTTTTCTCTATTTGATTGATTAAATTGATAGAAAGTGACATTCTTAAATCTTATGCTTGTTTCAGAATATAAAATGTAAATGAATGTTTTAGATATTATATATATATTTTTATGTAATTTTCCCCGAAGTTGTGGTTCCTAAAATAGGATTGATTGTGATTTCCTAAAATATGATTGATTGTGATTTAGGCTAACTTTGGTGTTTGTAATTAGATTGTAAGAGGACATGTAAGAGGCACAGTGGCCGGAGGCTGGAAAACTGTGGCAAGGATGAAATCGCCCGAATTGTTGTAAGGTGTGCTAAAGGATGAGGGCCTTGCACCCCAGTGCACGAGACGATCAGGGCATCGTACCCCAGTCAAGTTGGCGTGCAATACACATATCAACAAAACTAATTAGTAATTTTTGTAGAATTTTATAGATGAAGACTGTACTCCTTATTATGATAGAATTTCAATCTTTCTAACATTAAGAGTGAAAAAATACTTGGAAGAAGAGGACTGGTATAGCTTGCTTCCAATTAATCAAGTTTTATGTTGCGTTATATAGGATAGCCCAATGCAATTGGATGCCATCAACTCATATTTGGAAAGCGGTTAGATGTACTACTTCATTGTATAGGTTCAAGTTGTAAAGTTAACATTGGTACCTTGATATTTAAACAAATCTTTAAACATGTAAAAACAAACTATGTGCACCAAGGTTTGCCATTTCCTTCTTTAATTTTTCAAGTGTTGATGAGGTAAGAAGGTGACAACTTCTGAAGATTATATAGAGCCTCTTCCACATAAGCTTGGATACCATACCATGCTTTCTGCCAAAAGTCTTTTTGATGACATATTGCCCCTAGTTGCACTACTTGAGTTGAGTGAGCATCTTGAGGAAACTAAGGTCCTTAATGTGCCAACAACTGCTCCCACATAGCCTCTCAATGCTACTAAAAAGCTCATACACTTGCTGATTTTCAAAAGGAGCTTAATTTCTTGAATGCTTAGCTTCATCACATCACTTAGCAAAAGCTTGAATTTCTTTCATGCATTCAAGACATCCAAAGGAATTTCCAAGAAGACCCTATTTGGATTCTTGCAAAAAAAAACAGTAGTTAAAATACTATAGCCAATAATCGGGGAGTTGTCGATTAAAAGGAGTATTGGTTTTGTTTTTCTTTTAAGATTTTGAGCTATTGATATTTTTATACAATTTGTTATTAATGTAAAATAAAATGATGAACTCAATAGAGAAATGCAACACAATTCAATTTTTATTTCTCATAGCTTTGAAAGCAAACAACAGCGGCTTTAAATAGTCTTATAAAAACAGAAAAGCTAAAAAAAAGCTAATGTATCCTACTAACTTAGGAAACTAAAAAAAAAACTAATTCAAAAACAATAACAAACTAAAATATGCTCCTAATAATGAGGAACTTATTCAACAAACATAAGACCTAAAAAAACCCTCCCCTAAACTAAACATACTAGATATATGTTAGTTTATATCACAACAACTTCGAACGCCATGTGCTTCTTTGAGTTTTTCGAATTGATCGAGCTTCAAGGGTTAGGTCATAATATCAACTACTTGCTCACTAGTTCCGAAGTACTCCATGCTAATTGATCCATCAGATATAAGCTTTTTTAGAAAGTGAAACCTTAAATCAATGTGTTTACTTCTGCCATAAAAGGCTGGATTTTATTTGCAAGCTTAATGATAGAGGAGTTATCACAAAGAATTTTGACTGACTTTCTTTAGGTACCTTTAATTTGCTTCCAAATTTGCTGCATCCATACACTTTGACAAGCACATGAGGCAACAACTACATACTTTGCTTCTGTAATTGGTATAGTAATAACGGGTTACTTCTTTGGTGACCATGCTACTGCTCATCCACTTAGCATAAAGGCATAACCTGAAGTACTCTTCTGATCACTCAAATCTCTAGCATAATCATTGTCTATGTACGCTATCAGTTCATATGTGCAATTCCTCTTGTAAAGAATGTCAAAATCTGTGGTAGCTTGAACATATCTCAGAATTCTTTTAGCTGCCAGCATATGTGCTTTCATTGGATTTGACATGAATCTACTGATTAGACATACACTGTATATCAGTTCAGGTATTGTGACTGTCATGTACATCAAACTTTTCACGATTTGCTTGAATAAGGTTCCATCGACTTGTGCTCGTTCTTCCTCCTTTGACAATTTGCTTCCAGGAGCTATTAGATTCCTGATTCCATTGCAAGCCCCTATTCTGAATTTTTCAAAAACTTCATTGGCATATTTCTTTTGGTTGATGAAGATCCCATTAGTGCCTTGATATACTTCTATGTCCAAAAAGTACTTCATCTCACCCAGATCAATCATTTCAAACTTATTTTCATTGATTTTTTGAAACCTTGCATCATTAACAAATCATTACTTGTCAAAATGAGATCATTAACGTAGAGACTTACAATCAGAATCTTGTTATCCTTACACTTCTTGACAAACAAAGTATGATCACAACAGCTCTTTTTGAAACCTTTTTTAATAAAGTATCCTTCAATTCTGTTAAACCATGCTTTCGGAGCTTATTTTAAGCCGTAGAGATACTTCTTCAATTTGTACACTTTGTCCTCTTTTCCCTTCACTTCATAACCTTGTGGTTGAGCGACGTATACATCTTCGCTGAGTTCACCATCTAGAAAGGCACTTTTAACGTCGAGCTAAAAGACTTTTGAGTCATTTCTTGCTGCAAGAGCTAATACCATTCGAATAGTATCCCATCTTGCTATAGGAGCGAACACCTCATTATAGTTTATCCCCTTTTCTTGAGCATATCCCTTGGCCACCAGTCTTGCCTTGCACTTACAATTTCTCTATTTTTATTTAATTTTTTCCGATAGACCCACTTGACTCCAATCATTTTCACATCGGAGGGAGCTTTTACCAGTTTCTATGTATGATTCTTCTTTATTGCTTCAATTTCAAGATTCATTGTCTTCCTCCAATCTTTTAATTTTACTTCTTGTTCATAAGATAAATAATCATCAATAGGTAAAAATAACACAAAGTTTTGTACCTCATCTTCTGAAAGACCTTCTTCACTCGTGTAATCATCTAGATATGCTGGAGCCCTTCTTTCTCAAGTTTAAGGAGCTACTGCTTCATCATTGGAGAGATTTGCTACATCAGTTGAGGTGGAGTTCTCATCAGTTGAATTTTTTTCATTTAAATCTGATTCATCTTCATCATTTTGATTGTATTCTTCTTCATAGGCTTCTCCTCAATCTGATACATCATTTATGGTTTCTTCTTTTATACTGCTTCAATTTTTGCTTTCATGTTCTTCAAAAACCACGTCTCTGCTGATGGTGATTTTTTTGTCAGTGGATCAATAATTTTGTAACCTTTGGATTCGTCGCTGTAACCGATCAGAACTTGGTTTTGGCTTCTTGCATCTAGTTATTGTCTTTTTGCCTCGGATACATGAACATTTCCAATGCATCCAAACACCCGAAAGTATTCAATATTGGGTTTGAGGTTACTCCAATATTCTTTAGGAGTTTTATTCTTCAAGCAGGCAGTAGGACTTTTGTTTAACACATGGCACGTCCATTTTACAACATTTAGCCAGAATATTTTGGGCATCTTTTTTTCTTCAAGCATGAATCTCACCATGTTGAGAATGGTATGGTTTTTACACTCAGCAACTCTATTTTGCTGAGGCATATAAGCTGTTGTGAGTTGCCTTTTGATGCCTTGTACCTTGCAAAAATTTGAGAACTCCTCAGAGTTAAATTCTTCTCCTCTGTCTGTTCTTAAATCGTACAATGATAAACTAGACTCTTTCTCCACCATTATTTTGAAATTTTTGAAAGTTATAAATGCCTCACTCTTCTCATTCAGAAAATAAACCCACAACTTTCGACTAAAATCATATACGAAAGTTAACAGATACCTCTTTTTGCTATATGATGCAGGTGAAATGGGGCCACAAATATCAAAGTGGATGAGCTGCAGTTGCTTTGCTGCTCTCTATTTACTCTTCTTTGGAATAGCTTCTTTATGTTGTTTCATTTTCATGCAGCCAGTGTATCTATTTGTTGGTGTTCTGATTTTTGGAATCCCTTGAACCATCTTCTTAGTATGCAATAATACCAAATGTTTGTAACTCAAATGTCCATATTGTTTGTGCTGAATATTGCTGGAATCCTCATTGTATATGTTAAAATAGGAGGTTGATGTCATGAGAATATTTGTGGTGGCCACAAACATCCTATTGGCAGTCATTATACTTTCCATTATAAGCCCACGAGTTGGATGGTATAGCTTGCAAGGTCCATGTTTGATTAGAATAGTGATGCCTCGATCTTGTGATTGGCCTATACTGAGTAAATTATTGCTTAAATCAGGTATAAAATACACATCCCTTATTATTTAGACTTTTCTTCCAAATTTCAGCTTGATGTCTCATTTCTCTTTCACCATAAGTTTAGAGTCGTTCCCAAGTTTTACCGAATGCTTGAATCCTTCATCAAGTCTTATGAACCATTCTTTATTTCCAGACATGTGATTTGAACACCCGAAATCGAGAAACCGTATTCCTTCCCTTTTGTTTTGCTTTAGATCTACTTATGCCATCAGTAGCATCTCAGCTTCATAATCAATTTCTACATAATGAGCTTTCTTTTCCTAATTGGGACATTCATACTGATAATGCCCTAAATTGTGACACTTTTAGCATTCTACAGTTGCTTTATCTATATTCTGCCTGCCACAACCTCGAGTCCAGCCTCTACCTCTTGCACCTCGATCTTAATTTGTGACCTTCAAGACCTGCTCTTCCTCAACTAGGCTTGCCATTCTTTGTTCATGAATCAATAGACTGCTCTAAAGTTCATCTACTGTTAGGGCCTCAACAGTGTTTGATTCCTCAATTGAGCATACAACATAATTAAATTTAGGAACTAAGGATCGCAGAATCTTCCCTGTAATATCAGCTTCTTTGACATTCTCTCCACATGCTTTCATATTCTTGGCAATTGAGAGAGTTCTTCCAAAATAAACATTGACAGTTTCTCCTTCCTTCATTCTCAATATTTCAAACTCAGTTTTTAGACCTTGAAGTTGTGCTCTCTTGACCCTTATTGATCTATTGAATTTATGCTTCATTGAATCTCATATTTTTTTTAGATGTTTCATCATTGAGAATGGTCTCCATGATTTCTCTACTTATTGCTTGGTAGAGATAATACTTCACTTTCTTGTTTTTCAATTGTTGTTCTTCAAACAGCTTTACCTCTTCTTCAGATGGTTCTCTCCCTGCTGGAATTTCATCTATTCCATCTTCTATTAGGCTCCAAAATTCCTTTGCTCGAAGGAAATTCTCCATCAACTTTGCCCGGTGTTTATAGCATCCATCAAACTTGGGAACAGTAGGTTGCACAAACGCACCACTGTTGGAACTGCTTTCCATCATTCTTCACACTCTTCTCTCGTGTTCCTCTCAAAAGAAAACTCTATTCTTTTCTTCAATCAGGCCTCTTGGACCTGGCTCTTGAAACCAAATGTAAAATAAAATGATGAACTTAATAAAGAAATGCAACACAATGCAATCTGTAGTTCTCATAACTTTGAAAGTAAACAACAGTGGCTTTAAATAGCTTTACAAAAACAGAAAAGCTAAAAAAAAAAGCTAACATCTCCCATTAACTCAGGAAACTAAAAAAAAAAATCAAAAACAATAAAAAACTAAGATATGCTCCTAATAATTAAGAACTTATTCAACAAACATTAGACCTAACAATTAGGAGTCAGTTTGTTTGGAAGTTGTTTTTATTTTCCATTGAGCAGTTTTGATGTAAGAGGAAGACTTAAATTACTTTGTAAATAATCTCTCAGTTCTTTTCTTCGAGACAAATTATTTTTGCTGCAAGAAATGTTCTAAAAAGTGTTAAAGGGGAGATTGGTTAGATATTTAGTTGTGGAACATGTCTGGAGCAACTTATGCCAACATAGGCAATCGTAACAGGACCCCAACTTTTTAGTTGGCAGTTTTTAATGATTTTATTTTATTTTCAGAGTCCTGATTGTAAACATGATAAATTTGTCTCATCTTGATTGAAGATAGGAGGGAGGTTGATTAAAAAAGTCTTGTGAATGAAGAAGCTTGTGTCGATTGAGACAAAGATTTGAAATAAAGCTCAAAGAATAAATTAACAATGAAGATCTTGTCACGAAAGGCTTAGAAGATCAAATCTACCATGGAACAAGCTTGGTTCTTTAAATACCTTCATCTGTCGACTTCATTATAGAACAAAAATAGAGAGAAACTCATTTGTTTATTCCAGGCACTATTTTTTAATATATCATTCTTGAGTGACTAAGATAAACTTATGGTTGTTTGGAGAGTAGGTTCAGTGAATTCACTTTGTATACAAATAGGGGCAAATACAAGGAGGACAGGCAGAGGTCCTAATCTCCCAATCAAATTGAAAAATTGTCATTTTAGCCCGAACAAGTGATCAAAATTTAAATTAAGACAAAAGAAAAATTATATTTTAACTCTCAAAAAATAAAATATATTTTATTTAATCCCTTCAAAAAAATAATTAATTAATGATGAAATTTATATTTTACATCTCATGAATTTATAATTCTTAAATTTCTTTCTAAATTCACCCTATATTTTACAACCAAAGAGTGTTGGGTGATATACCAAATAATGTTACCAATTGACTTGCAAAGTTCTCTTCATATTATTTCAATTATTGTGCTCACTTCAATTACCCCAAACTGAAGTACACATGAGCATGATAATATCCCACAATAGAGGAGGGATGTAAGGAATAATTAATGGTGGTCTCCATCACTCACATCACATGCATATTAAATTGTATGAATACTATGAATAATAATAAATATTAGAGGATTTATGCATCTGAAAGCATATGCAAAGAAGAGAAAGGATATCACATGGAAGTAACGTACAAGATTCATGTAGATGCCTTAATAATCTTAGGGAAAAAACAGGTCGTGGGGGGATTAATGTTTGTCGATTGTTGGAGTTAGGGGTGTGAGTCCCCCTCTAATCATTTCAATTCAGGAATTTCTTTGGAAGTAGGAATACATTTATTTTTCTGATGTCGACCCATCACATGATGTTGTCAAGTATATATAAATATATATGTTAAAATACGATTTATAATTTTTTATTGTAATGATTTTATTAAAATATTATGTTATTTCAACAGAAAGAGATTTGCTGATCAAATTATTGGATTCATAAAATCTAACTACAAAAAATATATATTATATCAAATATTTACCAAGGTATTATTCAACGGTGATATGAATTCAGAGGTTGCTTGATCTAAAAGCTCAAATTACTAAAATCAGAAAGAGAAATGATCTTAAAGTTTTTGCCATGTGTAAGGGTAAGATGACTATATATTTAATTGGATTCTTATTTTCTCCTTATTAGATATTAACATAATTTTTTTATTTATTCAACAAATAATTAAGGGAATAATAACATACTTGATATTAATTATTTTTTTATATAATGCTTAAAACTACGTATACACTCTTTAACTTTTAAATAAGAGAATAAATTTATATTCAAATTTACATTTTCTTGCACTAATAATAATACGGATACTAACTGAATTAAAACTCAATTCATAATCAGTTGTTGTTATAAGCTACCGACATTTCTAGAAGCTTGATTATTCGCTCATGTGTTCCCTCCGACCTTGTAAGCAACTCTGCAAAATTTGGAAACCATATCAACCTTACCCATTTTATTTGAATCGACAATATCCGTATCCATAAAAACTTGATTGGAAAAGAAAAAGAAAGTTACATACGTTCAGCCGGAAAGGGTAACTTGTCAAAAACAACAATGGTTGCTTTCAATAGTTTCTACAAAGCAAAAATAAAATAAAATAAAAAACCGAGTAATTGGAAATTTTTGTTCATCATATATAATTTCATACCAGCACCCAATCTCCGGGTTTCACTGGAAACTCCTCCACTCCTGTGATTTTGCTGCGTATTAGCAAGTTGTCAATTTTTTTAAACTGATAATGAAGAGTGGAAATAACATGGATGGTAGAAATGGAACCTGATAATAAGCTTTCCATCAATCTGTTGACTTTCAAAGAAATTGCAGCCCGTCGTATGTGGTGTCTCTTTGCCTTTCCACTCTACATGAAATTGACAATAAACATATTATTTTTCAAGGGTTTTATTGGACCAAAAAAGAAAAAAAAAAAATAGAGATGTGCAAATGCTGACCAAGATGCCAAATTATGCCAAATTACACTTGCAGTTAAATTGTCACCTTCCATCCAACTATCAATCACGAAATGAACATTTTGTCCCATTGCTTCCATTAGATTTTGCTGAAAGTTCATGATACTCTGCAAATACCAACATATAAAACATGGTTATTTTCATATTTAAATTACAAAAAGGGGGGGGTTGAAAGAGGTGAAAGAAAGACCTCTTTTCCACCAAAGGGAATGTAAAATATGAGGTCTTGGAATATACAATCATTTCAAAGAAGTTGATCCAGTTTGTGTGTGTTTTTGACATTGATGGCAGTATAGAATTCTTGGACTAAGTCTAAAACCGAGGGGTGGACCATTGGGGAGCAATCCCACATGAACCATCATCACTGCAACACACCCTCCATTCATTTCCTTTGCTGTTGTACTTAATGTCGTATGATATTTGTGAGAATTTGAGTATAAAGTTGGTGTGCTTTGTGACTAAGTTGATGGAATGCCTGCCATTATTGCCTGGTTGAACAATGGTTAATGGCCTGAATTCTCTGTATTGGGCCACCCAAGAAGCTGAAGAATATTGCAGAGAAGCCATGAGGGAAGAGAGGGAAAAGCCGATTTTAATTGCATTAGATGATGTTTTAAAGAAAAAACCAGATTCACATATTTATTCTAAGATAGGTAATCAGGCAATGAATTGATTTTTCTTTTTTCTTTTTTTGGCAAGGAAAATAACGTTTCATGCAACACCCCGTGTTTTGGATTTAGTTTTTTTTCTTCATTATTTTCAATCTTTTTTTAACCATATACAATTAAATAAATTATTAAAATTTTCATAAAAATTTTAAAATATATATATTAGTTCAATTGATTTAATCTTAACTCGACCGTGTTTTTATATTAAGTAAAAAGATAATATTATTATCAAATACATTTTGTCGAAACCCTTTTTTTGAAAGGGTTGATTTTTATTTTGAAAATGAAAACGAATATGGAAGTCGTCACCAATCCTTTTTGATGAGGTGAGATCGGGTAACTTTGAAAAGTGCTTGTTTTTAATAAACGACTTGATTTATTAAAATAACGATTTTAGTCCACGAAATTCAAGAAACGGGTTAGGGAGTCGGTTACGCACGAGGAAGTATTAGCACCCTCGTAACGCCCAAAATTAGTACCTAGTGGATTAGTTAATGTCTTAGTGTCGAAAGTTGAAAACTCGAAAAATTTAAAATACGATCCCTCCCTTTTTTAATGTTAATTTTACTAAAACACTTGAATAAATTGAAACGAACGTTAAAGACTCTCTGTTTCCTCAAAATAACAAAATGCCACATCTTGTAAGTTAGGACACGACATTTTGAACCCTCGAGAATGAGCTCGCCTTTTAATTAATTTTTTTTAAAAAACTTGTATATTTTAATTCTAAAGGATATTCGTCCATTTAGGTTCAATGGGAAAATCGAAACCCCGTGAGTTAGGGTACGACTTTCTCGAAGCTTCAAATATGGAATATTGCCTTTATTTGCAAAATTTTCATTTTTCGAATAATACCAAGCGTTTTACTCAAACGAAATGTATTTTTTTTATTTTAAAACGATAATATGCGAATAAAATTGTCGCACAATGAATATACTAATAAGGACGAGAATCGCATGGTGTACACTATTTTAATTTTATGAGCAATCAAAGATAAATGAAATGAATAATAACAATGATAATAATAACAAAGTATGCACCTAAAAGGACCATACCAACTTTTTTAAAAAAGACAGAGAAATAAATAAAATAAATACATAAATAAATGTAAGAGAAAGTAGTTTATGAAAATATTGAAAATAAAGAACCAAATATAAATGAGATTAAATGTACTATTCGTAATAAAATATATAAATAAATGATAATAATAATAGATAAAATAATAATAATAATAATAATAATAATATATGTACAAGTAAAGAAAATAAATAATCTAATTTTTAAAAGTATAAAAAGGGGGTAATACACAAATGGATGAATAAATAATAATAAAATGATAATAAAAGACAATAAAATAATAATAATTGTATAATAAAATAAATAATGAAAGAAAATAAAAGTTTAAAAGGAATGAAATCATAATTAATAATTAAATGCTGGAATTAAAATAAACATATAAATGAATAATATATAAATAAGTAAATAAATAAATGAATAAACAAATGAATTAAAATAAAAAATGGGCTTAATTGAAACTTAAATGGAATTTAAAGGAAAGATTGAACAAAATAAAAAACAAAAGGGGTGAAATGAAATGAGCAAAGGGAATGGGGGTTAACTGGGAAAATATCCCCAAAATTCTGAACGGACCATTCCCTTTTGAACAATCGAGGGACCAAATTGTGCAAAAAATAAAATAAAAGGGTCAAATTAAAAATAAAAATCAAGTAGCAGGACGAAATTGAATAGTAACGAAAATGTGGAAGGACCAAAAGGGCAAATAACCCTTTTTAAACAAAAACATGCAGATCCCTCAGGAACAGGTCGGGTCGTTCGCGGGTCGAAGGCTAAACGACTCCGTTTTGATATTGCTATTTAAGGCAAATTTTTTTTAAAAAAACGTCATTTCAACCCTTTAAAAAAAAAACTCAACATCCTTTACACCCTTCCAAGTCCGGCATCTGCCACCGTGGAGGTCGCCAGTCACTGGCGACGACGCCGTTGTCTACGGTGGCCGGAGTTCACCAGAAAAAGTTTATTTTGGCTATTTTTCTTCCCTCAACCCAGATTTGAAATGGAAATGCCCCAAAAAACTGACCGAAACTTTTAAAACAAGGACGAAACCGAAAGGTTTCGTCCTCCGATCTTCGTAAAGGTAAATTGTTTTTATTTCGAATATATAAGTATATATATGCTATGTTGAAAATAAATATGCAATGTGTAAAAAAAATGAAAATATACCTTAAAAGATACTATGACAAAATTTTTACTTTGTATCTGAAAATTTTTGCTTGAATCTAATTTTTTTTCTTTCAAAAAAAAATCTCCCCATTACGAAGTGTTTTCGTGGCTTTTATAGCCAAATTATTACACTATTTGCATGTCACTCTTTGCCACCGTTCTACGCTGTTTCTGCTTTTTTCTTGCTTTGTTTGTAGGTCTAGAGAGTCAACGGGGCAGAAGAGCTTTGCTATTTGGGTGCCAGGTTGAGCAGAGAGAAGTTAGACCTCGGGATGAGGCGCGGGCAATGCACCCGAGGAGGAGCGGCGCACATAGGGGCTAGGGTTTCTTCTTCCTTTTTTTTTTGCTGAAAATTTTTAGATTTGGGGCCATTTGAGCTTAGGTTTTTTTTTTGTAATTTGGACTGGATTTTTTGTTTTTTGATTTCGGCTATTAATATTTTTTGTTTTGATTTTATTTATTTGGATTTGTTCAAGCTGGTCAATTTAGTTGGGCCTGAGCAAATTGGGCCTACTACACATTTAACATATTAAATGTAATGGAATAAAATACACTAATTAGTTTAAATAATCATCAACTAAAAAAAATCTTAAATTTATTTATTTATATTAAACTCCCACATCTTGATAGTAATAAAACTAGGATCTGATCCAGTATTGAAGTCTTTTGGTGGGTTTGTTAGGCTTACCTCAAAATCTAAGCCAGGTGAGATCTTTAACGCTACTGAGGCGTTTGTTAAAATAAAATTTGAAGGATATTCCTTTTTTTGGTAATAATTTGAAGGATAATTGGTGAGAGAATTATTTTCGTGTTTAATATACAATAAAGTATTTTTTTGGGGATGACCTTTCTTTTCAATTATGAGAATATGATCCATTTGAATAATGGTGATTTTCATGTAGTCGAAATGTTAAATTTTACTTTTTTAAAAAAATTATTCTTTTATTTAGTTTTATTATTTTAAAATAATGTTTTTCTACAAAATCATAAGATTATTTAATTTTATATTTATATCGAATTAAATTTTAAAATATTCATATATTAATTTTGAGGTAATTTTATTAATTTATTTTTATTTAAAATAAATAAATTAATATTATTTAAATATAAATAGATTAAATTATTTATTTGTAAATAATAAGTTAACTTTTGTTAATAAAAAAAATCAAAAAAATGTTTAACTTAATCAAATTTGTACTTTATATGCTGGGTCATTTTGAAATTTATCAATAAAGTACTTAGCAAATCAAATATATGAATGAAACTTTCTCAGGTTGTTAATTACACTTCTCATATATATTGAACATTATAATGCTACATACTTGATAATTACATTTTTAAGAATCATATTTCATTAAAATTTTAACAAGACAAAGTATCAAATGTGACCTATGTTTAGATCAAAAATAGTAAAAGAAAAGAACACAAAAGAAAAGGGAGAAAGGCTAAAAAAACAAGAGGAAAGAGCTATATATTATCTTATTTGGGTCGTTAAAATTAATGAAGGAAAAAAAATAAATTAATTAAAAAAAAAGCAAGTGATATTCAATTTTTCTCACTTTCTTTGCTTGAATTTAAAAAAAAAAACTATCCAAACATAAAAAATTTGATGTTCTTTTCCCCTCATTCCCACTAATAAAAATACAAGGTAAAACAAAATGGGTATATTCTAACTGAACTCAATTTGTTTACCAATTGTTTGCTGCATATATATATATAGGGGCGAAAGCTAGAAAAAAAATTTAGGAGGGAAAAAATTTAGGAGGGTCGGATGAAATTTAAATTTTTTATAGTTTATATCTTTATAATTTGTAAAGGATTAAATCGAATTTTTATAATTTTAGGGGGGACAAAGTGTAATTTTACCTTTACTAATTTAAAATTTTTAAAAAATTTTAAGGGTCTAAAAATAATTTTACATTTTAGGGGGGCCGGGACTCATGCCACCCCCTGGCTTCACCCCTATATATATATATATAAACTATTCATATTTTTTTTTGAGAAAAACTATTAAATATTTTTGAGAAAAATTTATTCATACTTAAGAGTTAAATAAAAAAATTAATTAATAATATAAGATAATTTTAATGGGTCTGAGTTTTTACATTTACAAATATATGTGAGTTTAGTAGAAATTGAGTTTAATATTTCGAATTGAATTCCAATAGATATATATGATGTTAATACCATACATAAATCTGATTCAACCCTGACTTGACGAATGAAAAATAAACACCCCCATAATTGGTAAATGTTTTTGTTAGGAACATTGACTGCTTCTTTTGTTCTACTTCATGTTTGAACATTAGTTAGAACAACTATTGTGGTGCAGTCAAAATTTTTGGTGTTGGCATATTTAACTTTTTTAATTACTTGGTTTTTTATTTAATCTTGTCAACACATGAGTAGCTAGGGATGTTTGAAATGAGATTAATAAGAGTATTATTTATTTGAATGACTCGGAGGAGAACTAAATAATTTTGAGATGATTGAGTATCCTTATCCTTATCTATATATTTATCTCATTTCAGAGTTTTGAAACCTATTTGAATATTATTCTAGATAATCCAGGTGATAAATTCAACATTTAATATTTATTGTTTCTTAAAAGATAAATTGCTAATCAAATTTAATTCAAGTAGGATATTGTTAGTTTAGCAGAGAACTAACAAAAGCATAGAAAATAAGAATAGAAAGAATAATTGAATTCACTAACCATCAATCATTATATACATGCCCCATCTAACAAACTTAACCAAATTTTAGTTTCCTACGCCTACCAACAAGCTAACAAATCTCCCTAGGACTTAATCAAATCTCCTTAAAAAAACTTTGCAGCCCTTAAGACACTAACATTCTCCTCTTGACTCAACTGCTGCAAACACCAAGTTTATTCCTAATAAACTCAAACTGACTAATATGGAAAGATTTAGTAAAAATATTTGTCATCTAATCCTCTAATATGCAATAAACCAGTTTCTTTAACTTTTTTAGTATTTGTAATAGCCCGATTTAGGGCCTAATCAGAATAGTGGTCTCAGGACCACAAATTTGGAGTCAAATAAATTATTTTATTATTATTATTTTGGAGTCATTGCATGTTTATATTATTATATGAAAAATTTGGTGAAGTAATTATGATGTTTGCGAGTCCAATTGCGAGAAAGGACTAAATCGCATAAAATGTAAAAGTCTTATTTTGATAGCTAAAAGTGCAAAATAGCTAGAGAACCTAATTGGGGGTCTTTAAAGGGAAATTAGACCCTTTAGGGAGGCATGGCCGGCCATAGGAGACAAACTTGGTCAAAAATTCCAAATTTGGTGGGTTTGGTGGCTAAATTGATTAAAATAAAAATACAATAAGAGAAAGATGATATCACCTTTTCATCTTCTGCTCTACCACTGAAATTTTCAGCAAAAATAAGGGTTTTGGAGCATAAAAATTTCAGCAACTTTAAGCCTTCACAAGTAAGTGATTTCCCAACCATTTGTTGAATATTTTTGTACTTTTGAGACCCTTGAAGCATGAGCTTTCAAATGAGGGTACTATTTTGTAAAATGATTAAGAGTTTAGGGTTTTTTCATGAAAGGGTTTGTAACATTTTCTGAGTTTTTATGAAAGAAAATGAGTCTTGGGTGCCTTATAACCAACTTTTGTGAAAGGTGTTAGCATGAAAACCCCTAAAGGACTAATTTGCATAAGTTGTAAAATAGATGATAAGTGTGTGCAATAGTGGGAATTTGAAGTTTCTATAAGAGTAGAAAGGGTTTGGCTGGGCTTAAGGTGTAAAGAAATTTGATAAAAATCTATTTTCGGGTTTAGGGGTAAAATGGTTATTTTGCAAAAGTCTAGGGGCAAATTGGTCATTTTGTCCAATTATGTATTGTAGAGTGCCTAGATTGATAAAGTGACTAAATAAGTGCATTTTTTTTATTATAGATCAAGAATACTGAATCCAAATCTAGACCAGGGGAAAGCCAAGCAAATCGACTAAATCGGCTAGTTGCCACATTTTGTAATCCAATGTAAGTTGTATGTAAATAATACAACAACATTGATAATTTATGTGATTAAATTGTATTGAAATTATTATAGCATGAATTGCTTGATTGTGGAAACGTGATAATGTGATGGGAATAGAGATAATAGAATTCCCGAATGAACCTCAGGAAATAAATCAGATATTAATGCTATGACATTTGGGTCATTTGTGTGAGCTAGTGTAAGACATGTCTGGGACATGTATCGGCTACATTATGAGAGCCAGTGTAAGACCATGCTGGGATATGGCATCAGCATTGAGACGAGTGCTAGTGTGAGACATGTTTGGGACATGCATTGGCTACGAGATATGTCAGCGTAAGACCATGTCTGGGACATGGCATCAGCACAGATACGCTAGAACTTGTGTAAGACCATGTCTGGGACATGGCATCAGCACTTGACCCCATATTTGAGGCTGCATGAGTATCCGATAATGTTCCAAATGATTCAACGGTGAAAGTATGATTTTAAGTTAACAAGAAAATTATAACCGGGTTGTGAGTGGTACAGGTACCTATATGGTATTTATGAATTGTGAGCTCAGTATATGCTATATGAGGTGTATTGAATATGGATGAGTAAGTTTTGCTTATGCCACTTGTGCACTATGATACTTGCTGATGAATGGTAAAAATTATGTTGTATATTTATTTATATGCAACTTACTAAGCTTTATGCTTACTCCCTCTCTTTTTCATTTTCTTATAGTGCCGCCTATCTAGCTCGAGGACCAAAGGAAGTCAAAGATATCGATCACATTATCAACTGAAGTTTCGGTATAGTTTGATTTATATTTTTGAATATGGCATGTCTAGGGCTTAGACTTTGCTAATTTTTGTGTCATTGAGAACTGGCCAAATGTGTTGGCTTGGGTTGGGAACCCTTCATTTTGTATCAAGCCTTGAATGATGGCTAATATTCATTTTGATTTAAATACAAAAAATGTTATTTTCATAGATGAGTAAAATGCACAAATGGAATGTTGTTTATTGTGGCTAATTTGATTGCATGGGATAGTCTTATCTTGGTTATGGTTGCTATTATACAGGTTGTGTAAGTAAGGGTGACAAATAGGCTTGGTAAATAGCCTTATATTGTCCACACGGTCTGCCCCATCGGCATGTGGTCCGGCCGTGTGTCCCCTGCACGTAAAATTTTCAAGTCAGTATGCATGATAGTAAACACACGGGCAGAGACACGGCCGTGTGTCTCAACCGTATGGGGAACATGGCCTAGCACACGGGCGTGTACATTAGCCGTGTGACATTTTAGGGATGCTGACGTCAGAAATAGAATGTTCATGTTTTTGTACACGGGCTAGGACAAGGGCTGGGGACACGGGCGTGTTCCAGGCCGTGTGAAGGACATGCGCCAGGGACACGAGCGTGTTCCAAGTCGTGTGAAAACCCCTGTAGGTGTGTATTTAGAATTAATTCCACATGTGTGGAGGACTGTAACACCCCTTACCCATACCCGAGACCGGGACCAGGTACGAGGCATTACCAGACACATACTAGAACATTTTCAGAAAATACGGGTTATAAAATTTCATTTCAAATTAGAACCAATCAGACAACATCTTAGCGTCCCTATTATGGGCCTACGAGACCCAAAACATACATTGAGAATGGTCCAGGACTAAATCGAGAACCTAATAAAATTTTAGAAAAATTTTCTAGGTTAAACCTCACACGCCCGTGTGGAGAAAATGCACACGCCCGTGTGCTTTGGGAGACGCCCGTGTCCCTAAGCCGTATGGAATTAATTGAATTTATTTTCCATCTTGAACCTACAGGGGTTTTCACACGGCCAAGCACACACCTGTGTCCCTGGCCCACCGTGTCTTTCACACAGCCTAGACACGCCCGTGTGGTCTCCCGTGTCCAAAAACCCAGACATTCTGTTTATAACATCAGCATGTATTTAGGGGCACACGGCCAAGACACACGCCCGTGTGCTAGGCCGTGCCCTCCACACGGTTGAGACACACGGTCGTGTCTCTTCCCGTGTTTTTACTACCATGCATTCTGACTAAAGAAATTTCAGGTGCAGGGGACACACGACCGTACCACACGCCTATGGGGCTGATCGTTTGTCACATACGGCTTAGACACACGCCCGTGTGTCTACCTGTGTGGACCCTTTTTAGGCTATAATTCAAGCCAATGGTCACCCTCATCATTTCCTCATATATAATAACCCCAATTGCATTTAACATGACCCAAATATACTCAAGGACTATCCTCAATGAATCTATTGCATGTTAACCTCATCTTATCGGTTAAATACATACTCAATTATCCCCTTTTTATGATAATGATTTCCGTCCTATTGAAACATATTTAGGCTTGACTCATTATTACAATTCATTGCCAATTATGGCCTAACCATTTCCAAATGTTTTGACCACATTATGAATGCCTATTTACGAAATACCACATTTAATCATCACAAGAACATTTCTAACATAAACATGCATGGTTGGTAGATCATAACCTATAACTAAATGAGCCATGTCTTATGGTCGTATACCAAAAAGAATAAATTCAACATTTAAGCCTTTACATTAGCCAACCAATGACATATAACACCAAGTAACCACAAACTATACATGCCATTGTAACAAAATAGAAGTATCTATATACCAAAACAGGACAAATAGATAGTGTTGACAATACTCCAACAGTCTTCTAATCTCTACGAGTCCTCGAGCTTTGTAAGATAGGGAAAAGAGAGGGGTAAGCATTTACATGCTTAGTAAGCCCAAATAACTAGAAAGTAAACTTACCGATTAATTAGCATACAACCATGTTAGACAACCAATCCAATAAATAGAGGGTAGCCTTCTATTACATGCACTCAAACATCAAGTTAGTCCCACAATAATTCATCATGTAATTTATCTTAGATGAGCTCATCATTCAGCATTTTCATTTCTATCCCTCATGTTAATCCTGTTGAGTACCTCAAAAATCTTGATGGATTATCCATTTACCGTTAAGTCATAAGAGTGATCTTCTCAAGTACACACTCCCGCAAACCTCACATATTACGGTAGGCTTACCAGTCCAGGCTAAATCCTCTATAATATAAGCTCACGGAGTGTTGTCAGGATTACCAGTCTAGGCTAAATCCCTTATAGTGACAAACACCCTCAATGAGTTTGGATCTGAATTACCAGTCCATGCTAAATTCAGACCCTAATCGGATTACCCATCCGGGCTAAATCCTTAATGCACACATATTCTTCGGGACGCTCAGTCACTCAAGGAACACCCGTCCGAGCTAGATCCTTCCTATATTTGAGATCAACGGATTACCCGTTCGGGTTAAATCCTTTTCTGCAACACATGCAGGATCTCAAGTCACGTAAGCCATGGTTTATCCATCGAATTTCCCTTTTAACTTCATCTGAGACATTTATCATCTTGCCATTATTATTATTAACACATTTCATGGATTTTCATATCATCATTATATACAAATATCACACATTCATAAAACATGCATTTAGGCATATTATGGGTTTACCTTAAGTTATTTGAACTTACCTAGTATTTGTGTCGGTTTTCGCGTTTCGGTTATTCCAAAACCTTTCGTTTTCCTCAATCGAACTCCGAAATTTGTTCCTCAGGGTCTATAACAATAAAAATGAATTATCAATATCTCACATTATTCTTTTTGAGCCTAAATTTCACTCCCAGAAAAAATGATTGTTCTGCCCCTAACCTTTCACATTATTTACGATTTAATTCCTAGGCTCGTAAAATGATATACATGCAATTCCTTGGTTACCCAAGCCTATCCGAATGCATTATAAACTCATACTAGCCAACATTTTCCTCTACTTCACATTTCTACCACATATTTTGTACCTTTTGCAAAAAGGTCCCTTTAGGGGCTTTTCTTGAAAATCACTTAGGAAAAGATGTTTAACACACATCTAACTTTCATATTCTCCCATAAAACATCAAATATCAAACATGTCACACATGGGTCACTTTGCATACATGAACCCTAGCTTAAAATATAGGTAGAAATGGAGAGAACATGTTACAAGGATCTCAAAAATATAAAAAACATTAAAAACGGGGCTAAGAGTCACTTACTATTAAGCTTGAAAATGTTGAAAACCCTAGCTATGGAGGGCTTGAAAATTTTGGCTGGTAAAAAGGGGAAGATGGCTGATTTTTGCCTTCATTTTCCCTTTTTATTGATTTTATTACCAAATGACCAAAATGCCCCTCCTTACTAAACTTCCAAAATTTTTCATGCATGCCCATTTTTGTCCAAAAACTTAGAAATTGGGAAAATTTCTCTTTAATACCTTCTAATTAATAATCTAAAGCAATTTCATGCAAATTTCTTCTACAATTCATGTTTTTCAATTTATTCAATTTGGTCCTTATTTTCCCAATTGGACACCTTACTCATAGAATTTCTTCATGAAACTTTAACACATGCATATTTTCATATTCTAGGCCTCATAATAATCATAAAAAAAATATTTTAACGTTGGATTTATGGTCCCGAAACTACTGTTCCGACTAGACCCTATTTCGGAATGTTACAAGGACACGGGCGTGTTGCCCTTCCACACGGGCATGTACCATGTTTCAAATTCAAATTTTTTATAGATGGTTTAAGGACCTGGATCTATTCCAAATAGTTTTCAAAGGTTGATTTGGGGCTCGTAGGCCCATAATAAGAAGTTTAAAGTAAAAATTGAAAAAGTTTTAAATTGGACCAAGTCTTGGTGACTTAGGGAATGTTTGTGTGCATGATATTGAGTTTGGTAATGCCTCGTATTCCGCCCCGACATAGGTTACGGGTATGGGGTGTTACATTATTCGTCTTGTAACACCCAAACCCGACCGAGTTAGTTCGACCCGAATCTGGCGTGCCATATTAGCCATGGGAGTGACTCTCCATTAACTCCCAACCTAACCTCCAACACACCACCTATTTACAACATAATATTGTGCTAATGTATCATAATGCAACGGAATGTCATGATAACATGCATAGAATATCAAAACAAGCGAGCACATAAAATTTACGTAAAGAGGATGGGTTCGTATGAGGTAGAAACCTAAATATTTTTAAGGTTTACATATTCAAATAAAATATACAAGTACTTAGAGCATAATACTAAGTTTTGCGCAACAACATAGGTTCGCATAATAGTATAAGTTCTATAACAGCCTGCTTTCAATGATGTTTAAAAACAGTGCTTTCCGGACCACAAATCCAACAAGTGAATTATTATTTTATTATTTATTATAGGTCCATGATATTATATTAAGTTCATATTAAAATTTTGTTAAGAAATTTTGATGTATAATTGGTTAATTAGGTGAAAGGGACTAAATCGTAAAAGGTGTAAAAGTTGAATTCTATTTGTTAAATGAGCTAAATGGCTATAGAAAGGAAATTTAATGGACTTGAATGACAATTATACCATGTTTTAAGATAATGGATTGTGATGGATATGTTTTATGGTAGTTTAAATTATTTATTAAGTTTAGTTTAGTAAATTAGTAAATAAAATGAAAAATAAGTAAACAAAATATAATAGAAAGATGAAATCTTCTTCATCCTTGTTTCAAAACCTAAAAATAACCTTTAGAGAAAAGGGAGCATTCGTTCAAGCTTGTGTTGTTTGCATGGTGAGTTTTCAAGTCTCATTTTTAATGATTTTTATGTTTTTGAGTTCGTTTTAGCTTAATCTAGCTAGCTCAGGGGTTAATTTGCAAAAATGTTAATGATTTAGGGACTTGCCATGAATTTTTTTGAATAGGTTTTGATTTTAGTTGATGAATTATTGATCCTTGTTTAAAAATAAAAAAGTTTTGTTAAATGATTTTTGATGAATTTTGGAAATAATGATTAAATTGTTAAAAGTATAAATCCAAGAGTTTATTTAAGGTCCCTTGCATCATGGGTTAAGTTTTATTTAGGTTAAAATGGTTAGATTCTAAGTTATGAGCTTAAGGACCAAATTGTTAGAAGTTAAAATGTTAGGGGGAAATTTGTAATTTTGTATAAGAATGAACTATGGATTAAATTGAATACTAGAAGTACTTGATTGATTGAAATTACCTATTTAGATCAAAATAAACCACGTTCGGACTTATATAGAGGAAAAGCTAAAGCTTCGGACTAGTTCGACTATATTATTACGCCTTAACTATTGAGGTAAGTTCGTGTGAACTGCAATCATTGTAACATTAGCTAAATTTGAATATTTGCTATGTTTTTGTAATATAAACGAATTATAAAATAAATTTATTCATGCTATGATGAATTGAAGAATAATGATTACCGTTTGAACCTTAAGAATTCTTAGGATATGAATGACATGTCATTAGGGATTTCATTTTTCGGGTGCTGGTCTTGAATGTCCTACAGATGGCTGAGGTCTTGCATTTGTTACGGATATTCCACAGCTCGTGTGAGCAGCATCGTGTAGCTTACATTCCGACCCACAACTTGTGTGAGCAATGATGTAAAAGAAAGGTTATGGTTATATATAAAGGCACACTATGTGTGAACTTTCCCGAGTATCTGATGTAATTCTAGATGGCTCAATGGGGAAAAAAAAGAAATGAAATGGTAAGTATGTAAATGGATTGAATCATGACTTATGAAAAGGACTTATGAGCTATAGGATGTATTTAGCTATGGAATTTACATATCTTATGGTTGATTTCATTTGTATAATGGAAAAGTATACTAACTTGTGAGTTGGTGATGTTGTATAGGCTTTTACTAAGCTTATGGCATTGGTGATGATTTATGTTTAATATTTGAATTTTTTAAATGACATGGTAAGTTATGTTTTAGTTTATTCAAGCTTACTAAGCATTCGTTGCTTACATAGTTATTTTCCTTTGTTTTATAGATAATCGAAAGCTCGATCGGTTAGAAGCTTGTCGGAGACCTATCACACTATCCAAAAACTATTTTGGTAGATTTTGTGTATTTTGGCCAAGGTTAATAATGGCATGTATAGGAATTGTGTAATGCATGATTTGGTATGTTTAAGCTTTTGAAAGTTATGTTGGTTTGGTATACTTGATGCCTACTAAGTTATGTCATTTTGGTCACTTATAAGTGTTTGTATATAAGGATCCTTTTTGGTATGTTTATGGTAGTTTGAAAATGGTCAATTGTGATGTTTTTTTGGAGTGTTTGTAACTAGGTCTTTATTTATGAAATGAAGCAATATTGACATGTTTAAGTAAATGGTGTTTGGATGTATTTGTGGTGCATTAAATGTCATATTGGTTAGGTGATTTAGGATGTTTGAAATAGCATGTTTATATATGTTTGAATGGTGTTTGAAACCCTTAAATGTATGCCTAAATGGGTTGAATGACTAGGTATGAGTTGGACCTATAATGGCTTAATTTTAGGTAAATTTTGGGTTCACAGGACCTGGCGACACAACCGTGTGTCATTTGAGACTACTTAGTGTTCCAAGTCAGTGAGCTACACAGCCTAGCACATGGCCTGACACATGGGCATTTGGGGCATCTTAGTGAGTTACACGCGTAAGGACACAGGATGAAACAAGGTCCTGTGTCCCTTGTTCGAATGTTATACGGCCTAGGGTGATGTCACACGACAGTGTGACCCCTATTTTTCAATTTTTGCAACTTTTTCTTAAACTTTCCGTTTTATTTCAAATTGATCCTGAATTGTTTTTAAGCTATTTTTAGGGCATCAAATACTCGATTTGGGGACAAAATGCATATGAATGAATGGTTTATAATATGTTTAGTTTATTTAAATATTATGATGATATATGTTTTTCGATTGTACAGTAATGCTCCGTAACCCTAATCTAACGACCGAGACGGGTTAGGAGTGTTACAGGTTCGCATAATAACATGGGTTCTCTAGTTGAATGAAACGTTAAGTACAAGTGGTTTGTCTCTAAGTCAAGTGATTTCAAAAAATGAGGTATTAGAACTTCATTTCTAGAAGCCGAGCCCCTAAATTTTTTATTAAATATTTACGTATTAATTATATAGGTATATTAAAAGTTGGTCCAGAAATTTTAATGTTTGGATAGTTAACTAAGGAAAAAAGACAAATTTATAAAAATTGAAAAAAAATAATTTTTATTAATTTATATTAGTTAAATAGAGAAAATGGTATAATTCAATGAATTTAAATGAAAATTAGGCCATTTTTAAGTACCACATGTGTTTTTTTTATTAGGTAAATAATATATTAAGTTATTAATAAAATAATTTATATGTTTTAATTAGAAAAAGGAAGCCAAAGCCCTTATTTTCTTGTTTCTTCAACCTTCCACCGTCGAAAATAAAAGAGAAAACTTGAGAAGCCATAACTCAAAGCTTCCTAGGTTTAATTAATTGCATGGTAAGTGTTTCTTAACATGTTTTTAATGATTTTTATATTTTTGAGATCGTTGTCACTTAATTTAGCTAACCCAGGGACTAATTTGTAAAACTGTTAAATATTTTGAGTTATGGTATTGATGAAATTATAGTATTTTTAAAAGTTGATGGTAGATTTATAAGCTTGATAGGTAAATAAGACTATTTTGTAAAGTAGTTTTTAGTGAATTTAAAGTTTAAGGACTAAATTGATAAAATAATAGATTTGGGGATGAAATATTTATGAAATTTTAATAAATATGGGTTGTTTTGGTATAACAGAAAATTCAGCTACCATGAATTTGGTAAAATTGTGATAATTGTAAAAGTTTTGAGTTTAAGGACTAAATTGAACAAAAGGTAAATATTTAGGGTAAAAGTGTGAAATATTAATATAAGGTTATATATGTGAATTTAAGTGTTTTAAAGTATTGAATTGGTTAATTGAATGAAAACATTATATTTAGATCAAGAAACGAATCAGTTGGGTGATAATCATAGGGAAGGAAAAGTCATCGTCGAGGTGTCGGTAGCTATTGTATTTTGGTAAGTTTGTATAATAAATGAATTGATTTGGTTGTTTTTTTTAAATTTATTAATTATCAACATATGTTGTATTTAGATTTGCTTGCATAGTAAATATTAAGTTGTGGAGATGGATCAAATTGAAATAAAATTATAATTGAGGGTTATGATTGAAAATGGAGAAAGTATATAGTTAAATATATGTGACAAAAAAATGCCTAAATAATTATATAATATGTTAATTATTATTTATGTTATGAATGAATTAAATTGATTGATATATAACAATTAGTAAATTGAACTAAATTGCATTATTAGCTAAATCAATGTTATGCTTGATAAATGAGACCTATATGGATGTGTGTTCGTAATGGTATAATATGAAGAAAGTTAAATGATATGCATATGGAATTTGTCCCGTTTGAACCTTGTGAATATTTAGGATACAAATGACATGTCATTAAGAGGTTATTTATAGTTTCGAGTGCTAGTCTTGGATGCCCTAGCGATGGCTGAGGTCCTACATTTGTTGTGGATTCTCCACAGCTCGTGTGAGCAGCATCGTGTAGCCTAACATCCTAACTCACAGCTCGTGTGAGCATATATGATTACATGTTACAGTCACAACTTGTGTGAGCATTTCCTGAGTATCTAATGTTATTTCATTTGGTTCAATGAGTGATAAAGGCTTAAACGAATATGCATATATATGAAATGTTATATGGTTAAGGCATGTGAATTGAAATATGTTGATATAAATACTTGAAATGGTTATACGAAATGTTTTTATGAAAATAGATACATGTAACGGATTTATGAAGTGTTTATATGAAATGTTTATAGGACATAGATATGTGAAAAAGGGACATTTGAAATATATACTTGAAATAAAGATGTTAAATGTTAAATGAATATGTGATGGTTGGTTTATATACCAAATGTGTAACACTCTGGATTTTGGGGTTAGTAGATTTGAGGGTTTTGGTTAGGGACAGTGAGTAGCTCAAGAAGTTTGTTTGTTTCTGAGTGTTAGTGTCAGAATGAGCCTGTTGGTCTGGTGGTTGGTTGTGTGTTAGTTTAGCCTAGGGTCCCGAGCTCAAGTCCTTAGGTGTTTTGAGGGAATTATTTTGATTTATCTTTGTTTTGTTTTAAAAGTTTAGATATTTATTTTTATTGGTTTTACTTAAAGTTTTTCATGTTTTGGTTTTCCCAAATGTTCTCTGCACGTTCCTCTTTTTCCCCTCTCCCTCTCTTCTCACAAATTTCCTTTTTGCGTCGTTGCGACTTCGTTGTCTTGAACGATTTTGGGGTCTAGAAGGAGATGCAATTGAGTATCAAGTAGAGGGCATTGTGGTTCACTGTTTATTTGGGCATTTTATCGCGAATTAAGGTGTGGGTTCCGAAACTTTTCATTTTCTTTTACGAATTGTTGATTCAATTTTGTGTAGTTTGGTACTGATTTACTGTGAAACTCAGCGATCTTTTTGTGTATTTCAGTATTTGAGCCTTTAAGGCTTGAGTTGTTAATAATTACCTGAAATTTAGCATGCTAAAGTTGGTTTCTAAAATGCCTTGATTGGGGGTCGGTTTAGTGATAGGAAAACTCAAATTTTAAGCTGTTTTTAAGTGGTTTCGTGACCACACGGGTGGCCACACAGGCGTGTGCCGATTCACACAGCTGTGTGGAATTAAGAATTAGGGTTTCAGGTAAATTTTGGTGCCACACGGCCATGTGGCTAATTTAGGGATTTTAGTCTACCTCCATACGGCTATGTTTGGTGGCCACACGGCCATGTTTGGTTTGTACACGGGCGTTTGAGACCTTTATACGGCCATGTCTGCCTTGTACCTTATTTTAGCGCAATTGGACAAAGAGTTACATAGCCTGATCACACGGCCATGTCCCTAGGTCACACAGTCATGTGCCTCATTTCACATATAAGTGTGTCCCTCCACATGAGTGTGTTGACATGCCACACGACCTAGACACTTCCACACTGTCGGGGCACACGGCTGTGTGGCCTTGTCTCGCCAATTTTTGTTCTGTGTTGATTTATAACTTTTTTGTGGTTCTGTGTATTCTGATACTTGGCTAGTTCTTAGTAAGGGTGGTCGAGACTTTGTTGTGACTCGGTCATATGTGTCATATTCAATCGTTTCACTAGTTAAGTGATTCGTTAATGTGATGATGCTTAAGTGGTTTGATAATTATGACATATGATTTTGAGTTTGGTCGATTGAACATGCGTACTTCTGATTCTGTTTAACTGCTATGTGACTGTCTATAAACTGTGTAAATCGATTCTGTAGTTGATTGACTGAAAACGAGCATCTGTGTGATTGATAGTGTTTGGTGTGCATTTTCACATTTGCATTATGATTTCGAGCTTGGGATATGAAGAGAAAGAAGTTTGATCTGATTTGGCAGTTTCAACTACATTACGTCTGTATAGCAGTTTACCACACAGTACGATACTTTTGGCAGCTCAACTGCATACTGTTATTTGCATGGCTTAGTTTCACATACGTGGTGTGTAGTGTTGGACGGGCCTTGCAAGGTCCTATGTGGTATGCATGGTTGATCGAGTTTTTATAGCTCATTTGTGGTGTGGACGGGGGATGGAGAGGTGTTTGGTTGGATAGGTGGGTTTTTATTACGTGACTACATTCATACACATCTGATTAGGTGACTGAGTGCAAGTTTATTTGTCTATATTCTGTTTGGTTCCGAGTTTGTATCCCAACGTATTCGAGTACTGAAAGTTTGATGGTATGGTAGCTTAAAAATGTTTTGATTTTGTTTAAAAAAATGTATGTTTCATGTATCTGACTATATGTGACTTGACCTTTAGTCACTTGTTGATTACTTTGGGTTCGGACTTCCACTAAGCTCGTGTGGCTCACCTCTTTTAGTTTCCCTTTTTCAAGTACTTCTGTTTTTTGTAGCTAGACTCGGTATACGGAGGTCACGGACAGTCACAGTTAAAAATAAGTTAACAGTTCTTCTTTTCAGTCCCCATTTTGATATACGACTGTAAGGTTTTATTAAAACTGTGGTACAAGTTCTGTTTTGGATTTTTCTTGTAAACCTTACTTTGTTCATAAATTAAACTTAACTGTAATTTTTCTAATTTATATCTAAATGATTAAATGTTTTTTGTTTGAAAATAGAAAAATGTTTTTGTAATGGAATTTGAGATAATTTGTTTTATAAAACTTTCCTATGATCACTTCGATGATAAATATAACCTCCGAGATTCGGTCTAAAATTCTAGGCCGAGTTTTAGGGTGTTACAAAATGTGTTTTTTTTGTATATGTTTGATAACATGATAAAGTTACATGTTTTACATATGAACTCACTAACCTTGTGTGATTTGCGATGTGTATAGATAATTAATGAGCTTATGACCAAGGTATTGAATTATTCTGTAAAATGTTTAAATTAAATCCTTTTTGGTAAGTTAAAGTTTAAATTTATTACGAACTTACTAAGCTTTACGTAAGTTCATCTCGTGTGGGTTTTTCTTTCTTGTAAATCGACAGATTCGAGTTGTCGATTGGATTACTTTTTGGAATCACACTATCCGACAACTTATTTGATACCTATTTGGTTATTTTGGTTTGGGTTATAAATGGTATGCACTAGGAACTTTTAGGATATTTTGTTTATGCTGAAATTTCTTATAACTTTGGTTTAAGTAAGGTTTATGGTTGAGTATATCTATTTGGTATCTTTAGCTTAGACATGTATATATAAATGCTTTTGGTCATATGATTTATGCCGTATGAAAGTAGTTCAAGTTATGGTAAAATGGATGGGAATGGAATGTATGCATTGGTATGTTTGATTTGTTTTTAAGATAATAAGTTATGACTATTAAGTTTCATGCTTTGTTATGTGATGTTGTGGTCATGTTTATTTGGTTGTTTTGGTTTGTTTTGACCACAAGTATATAAGTGGTAAGATTCATGCCTTTGCAAGTTTGGTTTTGATTATGGTTTAAGGTTATGAAATGCTTGATAGATATATGTTTAGTGTTTTAGGAAATGATGTATGTGATTTGGATCCTAAATGTTTAATTGTGGCACCAATGATGGTACATTGGTTAAGCTCATAGGTTAAATGTTTTGGTATGTTTTAGGTTTGTTAGAATGTGTTTTGAAGGTATGTGAATGGTTGAAATTTGTTTGGCTTGGTACTTATGAAATGAGCATTGTTTTGGCTTGATTTTGAAGTTATTTTAGGTGTGCACGGGTTGTCACATAATCGTGTGCCACACACGGCCTACTCATACGGCCTTATTGTAACATCCCAAAATTGGGTCTTGTCGGAACAATGGTTTCGGGACCACAAATTCAATGTAAAAATATTTATTTTATGATTATTATGAGGCCTAGAATATGAAAGTAAGCATTTGTTAAAGTTTCATGAAGAAATTCTTAGTTTAAGATGTCCAATTGGAAATTAGGGACCAAATTGAATAAATTGCAAAACTTGGATTTTAGAAGCAATTTGCATGAAATTGATTTAGATTATTAATTAGGTCTTAAAGAGTAATTTTTCCAAATTCTAAGTTTTTAGACAAAAATGGGCATGCATGGAAAATTAAGTTTAGTAAGGAAGGGCATTTTGGTCATTTGGTAATAAAATCAATAAAAAGGGGAAATGAAGGCAAAAATCAGACATTCTTCTCCCTCTTGCTGCCGAAATTCCAAGGGACACCATAGCTAGGGTTTCTTCACTGTCCAAGCTCAATAGTAAGTGACTCCTAGCCCCGTTTTTAATGTTCTTTGTATTTTGGAGATCCTTGAAACATGTTCTCTCCATTTCTACACATATTTTAAGCTAGGGTTCGTGTATGCAAAATGACCCATGTGTGATATGTTTGTTCTTTGATGATTTATGGGGAAATATGAAAGTTAGATGTGTGTTAAACATCTTTTCCTAAGTGATTTTCATGAAAAACCCCTAAAAGGTCCTTTTTGCAAAAGGTACAAAATATATGGTAGAAATGTGAAATAGAGGAAAATGTGGGCTAGTATGAGTTTATAATGCATTCGGCTAGGCTTGGGTAACCATGTAATTGCATGTATTTCATTTTACGAGCCTAGGGACTAAGTTGTAAGATTTTGAAATGTTAGGTTCAAAATGGTCATTTTACCCGAGGGTGAATTTTAGATCCGAAATAAATAGCTTGAGGTATTAATAATTTATTTTTACTGATATAGGCCCCGAGAAACCGATTTCGGAGATCGATCGTGGAAAACGAAAGGTTTCGGAATAACTGAAATACAAAACCTAAGCAATTACCAAGTAAGTTTGTGTAACTCGAATGTAAACTATCTTTAAATACATTAAAGATGTATGCACATGTATGAATTATAATAGTAATATTTATTGTATGACAACTCATGAATTATTAATGTTATGATGAAATATCCTGGTTGAATAAAAAAGGATGTCTGATGGATTACTCGAAAATGAAATAATGGTATAAAGGATCTATCCCGGACGTGTGATCCTATAGTGATCTAGCATCCCGAAGAATATGTGTGCTTTGACGGATTTAGCCCAGACAGGTAATCCGAATAGGATCTGAATTTAGCCTGGACTGGTAATTCAAACCTGAACTCGTAGGAGTATATGTCATTGTAGGGGATTTAGCCTAGACTGGTAATCCCGACATTACTTTGTGAGTTACGTTGTGGGGGATTTAGCCTGGACTGGTAATCCCACCATAAAAGTGAGGTTCACATGATTGCTAATTTAAAAGATTATTTGCATGATTTGATGGTAAACGAGATATCCATTGAGATTCTAAGAAATTTGATGGGATTAAAATGTTAAATGGGAATAGACATGTTTGAATTGATGAGCTCATCTATGAAGGATGTTACATTGTACTGGCATGGGACTAACTTGATGGTTGAGTACATGTGATAGGAAATTTTACTATGAATGTTTGGCCTGAATGTCTTATATGGTTGCATGCTAAATAACCGGTAAGTTGACTTTCCCGTTATCCGGACTTACTAAGCATGTTAATGCTTACCCCCTCTCTTTTCCCTGTCTTACAGAGCTCGTGGACTCATGAAGATTGGAAGACAATTAGAGCATTGTCAACACTATTAACCTATCTTGCGTTGGTATATAGATACTTTATTTTGTTTCAATGTCATGTATAGGTTTTGGTTATTTTGTGATATGTGTCATTGGTTGGCCTATGTAAAGGCTTAAATATTAAACTTATTCTTTTTGTATATGGCCATAAGACATGGCTCATTTTGATGTAGGCTATGACCTATTAATTGTGCTTGTTTGTGGTTAAATGTTCTTGTGATGATTAAATGTGGTATATTATAAATAGACATATGAAATGTGGCCAAATCACTTGGGATGGTTAAGTCATAATTGGCAATGAGTTATAACAATGAGCCAAGTCTAAATGTGTTGTTGAATGAGATGGAAATCCTAAATACAAAGACGAAAAATTAGCATGTACATAACCGATGAAATGAGGTTAACATGCAATAGACCATTTATGGTAGTACTTGGACATATTTAAGCCATGTTAAACATCATTGAGGTTCACGAATATGAATGGTTATAGAGGATGACCACCGGCTTAGATTTGTAGCATTCAAAAGGGTCCACACGGATAGACACACGGGCGTGTGTCTAGGCTGTGTGTGACACATGATTAGCCCCATGGGCGTGTGGTATGGCCATGTGTCCCCTGCACCTAAAATTTTTAGGTTAGAATGCATGGTATTAAAAACACGGGTAGAGACACGGCCGTGTCTCTCAACCGTGTGGAGGACACGGCCTAGCACAATGGCATGTGTCTTGGCCGTGTTTCCCTAAACGTATGATGATGTCATAAACAGAATGCTCGAGTTCTTGGGCACGGGCAGCAACACGGGTGTGTGCTCAGTCGTGTGAGAACCCCTGTAGGATTGAAATGAGAAATAAATTCAATTAATTCCACAGAGATAAGAGACACGGGTGTGTCCCAAAGCACACGGGCGTGTGCATTGCCTCCAGACGGGCGTGTGAGGCTTAACCTAGGAAATTTTCCAAAAACTTTCTTAAGTTCTCGATTTAGTCCTGGACATTCTCAATGTATGTCTTGGGCCTTGTAGGTCCATAAAAGGGACATTATTGAATATGATTGATTGGTTTAATTTGGAACCAAATTTTATAGCCCGAAATTTTCCCGGAAATGTCATGTTCGTGCACATTAATGCCCTGTACCTTGTCCTAGTCTCGAGTACGGGTAAGGGGCGTTACACTTTTTTCTTGTTAATGTTCAGGTTCAGTTTAGTCTACATGGTCATAGTAAGTTACACCACCTAGTGACACAGCCGTGTGACCCCTATTTTCAGTTTTTCCCACATTTTTCTGTTTTGTTTCACATTAGTCTTTAATTGTTTCCAGACTATTTTAAAGATCTCATAGGCTTGAATTAAGGTCGTTTTTGTATTAATGTTATGATTAATGATTGACTATTAATTTATGATGATTAAATTGAGCTCTTGATTGTTATGATTTATAATTGAACTGAAATTTTGATAATGTTGCAAATTAGTCCTAGTTAAATTCTGGATGGTATTGAAACATACATAATCCCGTATATGATGTGAGAGGTGATGTATTTGTTAATCATAAATTGGATTGACAGTGTTCGGATGATTTTTTTGTTAAATTTTAGTAATAATTATGCATTTATGAAGTATTCTATGTTCATTTGAGATAATCAATGTAAATTGAATGTGTTCTATTCTGGTTATGACTGTAACATTCCGTAACTCGAGTCTGACGATTGGATCAAGTTATTGGTGTTACAGTTACGTGCATGGATAATGCCGTAATTGGAAAATAAGTTAACTTCCTAATTCAAGTGTAACCTGACTTATACTGGCGAACCCCAGTTTGCCAAACCAACTGGTGATCCCCAGCTCACTAAACCAACTGGCTAACACTCCTTACCACGTCTTTTAGGTGTACCCTACTCGTCGAACTTGCTAACAACCTATGCTAAAAGTCTTCTGGCAAACACCAGTTCACCGTACCACTTGTAAACCCCCTGCTTACAAAGTCCAAACTTCCAGGCCCTATCTTGGGATGTTACACGTCTTCTATAAATTCCTTCTCAGCTAGTTCAGCTTTAAGAGTTGCCTTCAATTATCTCCTAGCTTGCAATTCCATCTTTAGATCATCTAAATCAAAATTCCACAATTCAAAATCATCGCCAACTGCTCTAAAAAAGTCATGAGAATGGCTAAGTGCTACCCCTTCCTCCTAAGTCTTGTGTTATCATTGTACTTACAATTAACACCATTTATGGTTTGATTAACAAATCTTCTCGCAGCCAATAATACCTTTTTCAATTTTGCATTTTTCATTGAAAGCCTGAGCACCTTACCAACTAAATTCTTAAACTCAATAGCAGCTACAGATGCCAATTTTTTCACATATGAAGCTTCTTCAGTCAGTTTTTAATTTTGGAAACATAACCCACTATTATCTTTTAAAAGTTGCACTTGTTCCAGTTTTAGTTTTTCACTCTCTATCTCTTGAGATCAAATTTTTTTCGTAACTTATCAACATGTTCTTCAGATATTTCAGGTGCAGAAGATGATAGTTTATCATTAGAGAGAGATGCCAACTGTTTCTCCAAGAGAGTTACCTTTGCTTGTAATTCCTCATTCTCAAAACACTTGTTTAGCAGTTGTTCTTCTAGGATATGATTATCTTTCGATTTCATCTCAAGCTCAAAACTCTTTTCATTACATTGTGTCATCAATTCCATAATTTTCTATTGCATTTCGACAAATGATACATTAGAAATTGAAGCTTCCCATTCTCAATTATATGTTGCTTTAAAGCTCTCATCTGATTCCTTTTTTCTTAAATCTTTCTTTCCAAATTTTGAAGCTGGGATTTCGAGCTGTTGGGATCATTTGCAGACTGGTCCAACAAACGTTTTAAGGTATTATAGCTAAATGTAATCTCTCCATCAAGAACCTTAACTTGACCAACTAGAAAGTCCATTTGATCTAATGACATTTCTCCCTGACACTTGGATGCCTTTTGCTCCTCGTTAAGTGGATTCAATGAGAAACTCTTCTTCTGCATCTTGTTCCGAAACAATTCATTTCCACTAGAGTTGAAGATCAAACACCTTCCTACTTCAAACATCACCTTAAATCCATTCTCTACAAATGCCCCACACTTAGTAATTTTTTATCAATCCCAGGTACAAAGAGGACACCTGAGATCAACTTAGTTTCAGCACATGTCTCTATTGTTATTGTGCCTTTTCCCTTCACTTCTAGGTATTCTCCATTTCTTATCTATACTCTTGACTTCAATGACCTGTCAAGGTCTTTAAATAGCTTATCATCACAAGTCATGTGATTGGTACAACCACTATCAACAAACCAATTTTCACATGGAGTGCTTGATGAAAAGCAATAGGCAACAAACTATTGTTCCTCTTCTTCTTTAACTGCAGCATGTGCTCCACCTTACTACTGATTTCTTATTTCCTTGCAGAACCTCTCAATGTGCCCCATCAAGTTTGTTATACCTAGCTTTATTTGATAATATGTTTTGATATAACAAATTAAAATGTTTTCGAATAAAAGTTAAAGTTGAACAGAATTCGCAAAATGATAAAATCAAGTTAAAATGATTTCAATTGAGTTAAACATTTTCAGTCATATTAAAAGAGTTTGTAAACAAGTTAGCATATAATTTTTGGCCAAGTATCAATAGTTTTCAAAATATCGATACTCATTATAAAATTGATACCAAATTGACATTTTGTTTTCAATAAATTACAAAAAGTATCGATACCTTTTACCAGGTATCGATAAATTGTCTTTCGTATCGTTGTAAAACTAAATTTAATAGTCACTGAATCAAACATTAAATGCTAATAGAATCAATACTTGTAGAAAAAGTATCGGTACCTTTTGTTGGAGGTGAATTTAATAATCTGCTATTTTCATCCCTAACAGCTTTATTCATGTTTCCAACAACCACAATAGTTGGAAATGAATTAAAGGGTATAAATACCATCTTCCAAATGTCCAACAACAACAAGAGAGATCATCAAGCCTAAAGGTCAATCAATACAACCTTAGTGCTTAATTCTTTCATACTTTCCTTGTACACACTTGTGATCCTTCATTGTTATTCTTTAGCTTAAGTGTATTTTTTTTATTTGTGCTTAATTGACAAACATACTAATCTAGTAATGATTACTTATTAGTTTTTCAATTTGTATTTACTCTTTGAGAGGGTTTGAGTCTTAAGGTTTGGGTAGAAACCTTAAGGGAGTTGTAATCTTAAGATTTTAGGTAGAAATCTTAAGGGAGATTTTAAAGTTAAACATTGTCTTCAAAGGTTATCAAATTAGTGAATTTGGGAAAATCCTTAGTTTTGGAAAGCTAAGGTAGTGGAGTAGGCAATTGGGGCCGAACCACTATAAATTGAAGTGTTCATTGTGTTTATCCATTTCTTATCAACCAAAAAATTTTAAGAGGTCAATTCACCCTCTCTTGATGATTTCAAGTTGAATTATCGAACTAATAATTTGTATCAAAGCTACTCTGTAAATATAGTTTAACAACCAAGAGAAGATCCTCAGAGAAGCTCAAACAATTAACAATTTATTCTACAATAATGACATCTACTTCTAGGTTAATTTTCTTTGGTGAGTATCAATCTATCTCCAAACCTCCTTATTTCAATGGTGCTAACTATTCCTATTGGAAGACTAGGATGATGTTGTTCATCCAAGAAAATAATCTTTTCGTATGAGACATTATTATGGATGGTCTTTCAATTCCATCCCAACAAGGAGAGCTTTTAGTTCCAAAAAGTAAGAAGGAATGGAATGAGAAAGATAAGAGAATCATTCAACTCAATGGATGGTCCTTCAAATTTGTGTTCTTGGTTCGAATGAGTATAGTAGAGTTTCGTCTTGTTCAAACAACAAGGAGATATAGGACAAGCTTGAAGTTGCCCATGAAGGCACTAGCCAAGTGAAAAAGTATAAAGTTGGAATCGTTACACTCAACTATAAAACTTTTAAGATGAAGCCCAAAGAGGATATTAAGGAAATGCCTGATCGGTTTACAATAATTATAAATGGATTGAAGTCTTATGGAAAAATTTATCCAAATGAAAAGGTGGTAAGGAAGATGCTTCGAAGCTTACCTAAATCATGGGAAGCCAACACGACCGCAATTGAAGAAGTAAAGAATTTAGAAACTTTGACATTGGATGAGCTCATCGATTCTTTGTTTACATATGAGATGAGACTCAACGAAGGGGCTAAAAAAGAAAAGGTTATGAAAAAAAAAAGGTTGGTGTTACTTAAAAATCGACCACAAATAAAGATAGTGAATCAAGTGAAAAGGTGGATGAAGACAAAGAGACGGAGATGTTTGCTATGAGATTTAAGAAGTTTATAAAGTCCAATAAAAGAAGAAGATTCCAAAAGATAGAGGAATTGAAGCTTGAATCTACCAAGGAGAAAGATCTCATTATTTGCTATGAGTGCAAGAAACAGAGACTGTAACACCCCTAACCCATAACCATCGTCGGAATAGGTTAAGAGGCATTACCGGACTCACAACCCAAATCTGAACAATAACATAACAAAAATCATCTCAATTCAATGAAATATAGATCATTTATATTTAACACAAACTTTAAACAATCATGCAAGGTCTAAATCATACATTTAAGACTAATTCGATAACATAAGGAAGTTTCAGAATTAGAAAAATTTTCAACTTTTAAAAAGGTCACACGCTCGTGTGAACAGGCCGTGTGCCTCACATGGCCTTAGACACACCCGTGTGTCTAAGCCGTGGCAAAATAGGTCATAGCTACTGACTTGCCCACACGGCTACAAGACACACCCGTGTGCCTTGGCCGTGGTCGAGTCTGACTTGGGCCACATGCCCGTGTGCTTTGGCCGTGTTCAGGCCTGACTTAAAAATTGTAGGGTACCCCAGGGGACACACGACCGTGCAACATAGCCGTGTGTCGCACACGGCTGAGACACACGCCTGTGTCTCTGTCCGTGTGGACAAAAATAGGCCATTTGAATATCCAATTTGCTGCCCCAAATTTGGGTCAACCTACAAGCAAAGAAACAAGCATATATGCACCACCATTTCAGCCAATTTTATGCCAAAACATTCATCATTTATACCATAACAATATCAACCATTTTCCTATATATAAACCTTACCAATTCATGCCAACATGAAATAAGATCATACCAAAACATTTCTTTCCATACATCAATCAATCTCAAGATAAACTTACCAAAACTTACCAACTAAAACATACCACAATTGCATATTAACATCACATACCATAAGCCATTTTCAACTATGAGTTTAAACACCAACTAGCCAAATCACCTGGCTAACTATACACATCACAAAACATAATTCCACAACCACTAGCCTATACATGCCATTCTTTAAAAATACACATTTTCAAAAGTACCAAAATGAGATTCGATAGTGTGGTGACGATCCTTGTTGGTCCCTGAGCTTGCAGTAGCTTCGATATCTATAAAACAATGCAAACATACACAAAGTAAGCTTTCAAAAGCTTAGGAAGCTCGTACCAAAAATCATCAATACATAAGTGCTTACAAATCCTCAAATCATCTATCAAATCTATACCAACACAATACATATGTTCATACCAAATCAATGAACTTCACATACATAGTATCATCTACCACATAAGAATCGTACATACCTGAATCTTCCCGTACTTATTCACTTTCATCCTCACCTTTCGTTTAAATATTTTAAGACTTCCCGTAAATTATTCATGCTTTGAACATCTGCACACTTAGTGTTGTAACAGTTAGCCAAAGCTAGAACAATTCCGCACACTTAGTGCTATCTCAATTAGTCGAAGCTAAGTCGATATCGCACACTTAGTGCCTCATATAGCCGAAGCTAGGTTTAAATCACACATTTAGTGCCAAATACTATTGATTTATTGTCGTATTCATCCAAACCAAACATATATACAATGTATATATAATCAAAACATCAAAATATACTTAACGTTATGTTTTAAGTACGAACTTACCTCGTACTCGAAATTGTCAACTCGATCGTTTATACTATAATCTTCGACTTCCCTCTTTCTAAATTCGAATTCCTCTTTTCTTGATCTATATTTATTCAAAATTAACCCTTTTATTCACCAAATAATTCAAAACAATCCATATACACATATTTAAGGCATTCTACAAAATAGCCATCACATTTTCACATTTCGACACTTTAGTCCCTAAATCACAAAATCACAAAATATACATAATTTGCTTATACTCATGCTTGGCCGAATTCTCCTAACTCTCATAGAAGTCCATACATTTCATTTATTTCACATTTTAGTCCCTCAAAATAATATTTTTTTTACAATTTAGACCATAATACTCAATTTCATCAAAAATTCAAAGACAAAACATGTAAACCCAACATCAAGCTTTCATAATTCACCAACTAACATCACAAAGCTCATAGCTTTATCAATGACACATTTCAAAATCATCATCAAAATCAGAAATTGATGTATGGGTTTAATAGTATTTGAAGCAACGGTTACAAAAACGTAGAAAAATTATCAAAAACCAATCAAAACACATACCTTAATCAGGATTACAAGTGTTGAACCCTAAGCAAACTTTTCTCTTTTCTTTTCTTGTATTTTATTTCATGTCTTTTTTTTAAGTATAATTCATTTATAATTAGTTTACCAATTTTCCATTGTATCATAACATTAATAAACCATGCATATCAAGGTCATATATGTCCATTAACCATGTAAATGGCATAATAACCACATAAGGACCTCTCAATTATAAAGCCAAGTCAAATAAACACTTTTAACATCTAGCACACAACTTTTACATTTTACGCGATTAGGTCTTTTTTTTTGCAAATTAAGCACACAAACAGTTTAATTTTTACATGAGACTTTTACACATGTCAATTCAATTATAATAGGCACGAAAAATAATATTAAAATAATTTTCTAACTCAGATTTGTGGTCCCAAAACCACTATTCCGACTAGGGTCAAAACCGAATTGTTACAAGGACACATCAAGTTTTATTATCCTTAATGGAAGAAGAAAGGGTCTAGCAAACAAAAACATAAGGCCAATGTTGCTACTTGGAGTGATGAGAATTCATTCGATGATGAAGATTAAGAAGTAGCCAACCTATATACCTTATGGCCATCAATGATTCTAAGATAACTTCTAACTCCTCTATTTCAAATTCTTATTTTTTTGATAAGTTGCAAGATGCCTATGATGAATTAGGCTAGGAGTTTGAATTAATGGTTTCAAAATATAGGAAAACTATTTCAAAACTAAAAGATGAAAATAATTCACTCTCCAAAGCTAAACATGAACCTGAAAGTAAAATAAATGATATGCAAGCTATTATAAATGATTTTGTGAAAAAGAATTGTGACTTGTATAATGTACTTTCTAAAGTTCATGATCATCATCAAAAGCAAATTAAGTTGCTTAAGAGTGAAAAAGCTCACTTTAATAAGGTTTTTGAAAAAAGGATTGAAAGAGGAGAAAATTGAATATAAAACTTTGTTAAAAATAACTTTAACTCTAAGTTTTTAAAAAGGAAAAAATGTTAAAAGTGCACGAGTCCCTAAAAGACTCATAACTACTAAAGATAAGGATATCCTTTCTAAATGGATTCCTAAAGGGACTAGAATCTTGGAAACTAAAGCTTATGGAACCAAAAGAAATTGGGTACCAAAAACAAAATTTGAATTCTATGTTTGTAGGAAAAGGTGCATTGCTTCAAGGAGAACATCACTAATGCAAATTCTATGTGATTGCACCTTAATGTTTACTTGGTATATTAGCTCACTTGTTCCTTATTTTTAATATATATATTTGGACCAACCACTTTCTTTTCCTCTTAAGCTTAATTTGATTATTTTTATATAAAAAAAAGAGGGAGAAGAGAAGGTAAATATAATGGTTGATTGATCATGATTAATTGATTTTTTGCAACATTTAGTGATCATGTTTTTAAAGTAAAATGAATGTAAAATTTGATCTTATGTCAATTTTTTAAGTCTTAAATTGAAAATGAATTTTATTAAGGGGGAAATTTATTCAAAAATGAATTTACCAAATGTTTTGTTATATAAAAAATGGGGAGATTGTTATAGCTAGCTTTATTTGATAATATGTTTTGATATAAAAAATTAAAATGTTTTTGAATAAAAGTTAAAGTTGAACAAAATTAACAAAATGATAAAATCAAGTTAAAATAGTTTCAATTGAGTGAAACATTTTTCAATCATGTTAAAAGAGTTTTAAAACAAGTTAGTACGCTCCAACCAAAAAGTATCAATACTTTTCAAAATATCAATACCCATTCTAAAATCGTTACCAAATGACATTTGTTTTCAATCAATTACAAAAAGTATCAATACCTTTTCAAAAAAGTATGGATACCTTTTACTAGGTACTAGTAAATTGTCTTTGGTATCATTGTAAATTAACTTTAATAGTCACTGAATCAAGCATTAAATGCTAATAGTATTGATACTGGTAGAAAAAGTATCGATAACTTTTGTTGCAGGTGAATTTAATGATCTAGTATTTTCATCTCAAATGGCTCTATTTATGTTTCCAACAACCACAATGGTTGGAAATGAATTAGAAGATATAAATATCATATTTCGAAGGTCCTACAACAAGAAAAAAGATCATAAGGCCTAAATATCAATCAATACAACCTTACTCCTAATTCTTTCATACTTTCCTTGTACACATTTGTGAGCCTTCATTGTTATTCTTTAGCTCAAGTGTATTCTTGTTTATTTGTGCTTAATTGGCAAACATTCTAATCTAGTAAGGATCACTTCTTAATTTGCTATTTGTATTTACTCTTTGAAAGGGTTTAAGTCTTAAGGTTTGGATAGAAATCTTGAAGGAGTTGTAATCTTAAGATTTTGGGTAGAAATCTTAAGAGAGATTGGAAGGTTAAACCTTGTCCTCAAAATTTATCAAATTAGTGAATTTGGGAAGATACTTAGTTGTGGAAAGTTAAGGTAGTAGAGTAGACAATTGGGGCCAAACCACTATAAGTTGAAGTGTTCATTATTTCTATCATTTTCTTAGCAACCATAAATTTTTAAGAGGTCAATTCACCCACTCTTGGTGATTTTAAGTTGAATTATTGAGCTAACAAAGTTGAACCTTCTGCACTTCACATCTAGCCTTCTTCAACACCTGAAATAAGGATGGTTTTGTTTTTCACAATACTTGCATGAAGAATACTTGTTATAATTTCCAGTACCATTACCTTTTGCAACAGCTTCTGAACTACTACAACCACCACTCTTCTTCCCATTCCACTTTTGGTCCTTTCCTACTTCACCCTACTATATCTTAACCTTCAATGCTCCTTCTATGCTTCCTTCTTACCTCATTAGCCTCCTCTACTCTTATGCTTATAAAACACTGATCAACTCCATTTTTCTCAACTAAGTCAAGTCCTTGGTGTTCTCCAAAGAGGCAATTTTTTCTTCATACTTCTTAGGCACAGAGGCTAGTATTTTTTGCACCAGTTTAGAATCAGAGAGATTAGTCCCAAGAGCCCTTACCTTGTTAGTAATGTTTGACAGCTTGTTAGAGTATTCTTTAATTGACTCAGACTCCTTCATCTGTAGCCTCTCGAATTCTTTGATCAAGTTCAACACCTTCATGCTCTTGATCCTCTTATGTCCTTGATACTCAGCCTTGAGGTAATCCCATATCTCCTTGGCTTATCCGAAAGCCATAATTCTATTGAATATGGCTGGTGAAACCAAAGCATAAAAGCAAGCCTTTGCCTTTGCCTTCTTAATGGTTCTGTTTTTGTGTAGTTTGATTTAGTTCATAGTTGGATTGTTGGGAAGTGGAGTCACCTCATAGTCTTCCTCGATAACTTCCCAATATCACAACCCTCCATGTATGATTGCATTCTCACAACCCATGCTTGATAGTTCTCTCCATCAAACACAGGTAGGGCTAAGACAACCATGTTACTTGATCCCAATTTCATTTTCCTCAATACCTCACATGTGTATCTCTCGATTTTTCTCTCAAAACACTCACTAACTTTTCTCACAGGTCCATCAAGAAAAAGAGAGCTCGATACCACTGTTGGTTTAGCAAAGAACTAACAGAAGCATATAAAATAAGAATGGAAAGGATGATTGAATTCATTAACCAAGCAACCCTTGTATACTTGTCCCAAGTAACAAACTCAACCAAATTTTAGTTTCCTACCCCTACTAACAAGCTAACAACACCTAGTTTCCTACTACTACTAACAAGCTAACAAATCTCCCTAGGACTTAGTCATAACAAAAAACTTTGCAGCCCTTGAAACACTAACATAGATAAAGATTTATTTAACGAACAGCTGATCAAAATTAACTTCAAGTTAGATTGAATTTATGGATGATTGACTTATCCACTTGAAGATGAAGTTATTTAAAGTCTATTTATAGGATACTATTTCACATAGCAGGTGTGTGCTTTAGAATTTCTTAAGATCAATAATCATATTGTCCTTTTCTATAAACCAAGGATTTTTTTAGTTTCTATTATCAAGATTGAGGGTGGGTTTTTATTTCTCATCCCCAAAAACAAGAAAAAGGGAAGAGAAGAGATAAGTTGTCACAAGAGAACAAAATAACAAAAGAGGCCCCTACCACTACCCTTACCTCTACCCTTACAACATTATTTAAACACAAGGTTTTAGCTTACTTTCATTATTTCAAAACCCCATCCAAAATGACCAGAAAATGTAGCCAATTAAACCTCTCACACACATATCCTTGCAAAACCCTAATAGCAGGAAAAAACTTAAGAGTTCAGGCATAAGAAAGGGATAACTACCTTTAACAACTGTTAGCTTTAGAGTTTGCTATATATTAAATATGAGTATATATATGTGAAAAGGGGCGGGTTTTAGTTTTGGTATTCATGTTGGAAGAGAGGTTGCTGAACAGCTAGTTTTTGACTAAATGAAATAGAATGGATAGTAGATTGATGTTGTTGAGTTATGGTTTTGTATCCATATAGAATAAAAAGCAGACAAGGACCACTGGAATGGAGATCCATCCGCCATATCACACCATAAATGTTGCTGAATATTCAAGGCAATTTATAATTAAGCAAAACCAATCGAAATGAACAATCCAAGTTTATTAAACAAATTATTGAACGTAAACCATGTGGCTTATCTCATGCTGATGTTTCCATATGGACTAAAATTACACCCAAATTTTATCATGAATGATTCTTTTCTTTTCTTTCTTCTTTATTTGTTTTCTGTTTGATTTGCCCAAAAGCATCATATCTATCATTTGTGGTTAAAAACCGACATTATTGTTTTATTTTATGTTGACAATAGTGAGTACTATTTGATATTTTACCAATTTCATCTCTATCTCCGACCAATCTCCAATGACTTCCATTTGATGTGCCATTTTTATCTCTTCTACTGCTTTCACCCTTTTCACTTCATTTCAAGTATAAATAGCTATGAAATTATCAAAAGTCTATTTATTTTATAAAGAAATAGATATTATTTTAAGCGTATTTATATTTTTTTACATCTATATTTACCATATGTAAAACATTTGATTGAGTTAGTGTCTCTTTTAACCGAATCTTAATTCAGATATAAAATTATAAAAAACTCATTCATTTTAATACTCATAATAATAATGAAAATATTTAAACCCAAATTATCATAATTTTTATCAATACAACTTTACCATTTCAACTAAGATAATATTTAACTTTTATATTATATTATATTATTTTTCATATTATTAAATATATTATAATCAATGTACTCAATGGCTTTACATAATCCAAATGAAAATGTGGAGAAAATAAAAATAAAAGCAGTCCACTAGGTAAGGCTAGGGCATCACTCGGCCCCACCTTCTCTCGAACTTATTCCTTATATATATTTATTCATCGAAAAACCAAATTACTTTTTGCTCTGCATTTGTTTGTTCTTTAATGCCTTTCCAAAAATATTCCTCCCATTGTCTTCCTCAGGGGACCATTTCAAGATTTTCGTCACCATGAAAAAAATATTTTAAAAATATTTTGACAATTTTTATTATGTATTTTTAAAAGATAAAATATTTATTTTAAATACAATGTCATAAAAATATATATATCTAAATAATATTTAAATTTATTAATATTATAATATAGAGAATATAAAAACTTAAATTATAATAAAAGTATTATAAATAATTTATTAATTAATATTACGATATATGTAATGCATGGAATACATAAATTTAAAATACATTAATACCTTTACTTGCAAAAAGAAAAAAAAAGTTGTTCCTAATGGTGTTTGCTACCCTAGCACGTTCCTGTCTGCCGCCTCTGGCAAAAAGTTTTATAGGTTTTCTGCTGTTTTGCTTGGCTTTTTGTGATTTTTACAGTCGGCACATCTTGTGTGTCGAACTTCTGCATTCTAAAGTAAAAAACCATAGTGTGAGATTTACACCTACAATGATGGAAAATGAACTGGCTCAACTTTCAATTAATGAAGAAGAAGAAGAAGTTATTCAAATACAACCAGATCTGAACAGAGAAAGAACGGGGGAGATTTTTCAACTTGTCGGCTGTTTTTTGACTGCTAGTATTATTCACTTTCTAGCAATGAAGATTACTATAGCGAATTTGTGGTATCCGATTCGGGGTGTTTAGATTCGAGATTTGGGAGAGAAAAGGTATTTGTTCCAATTTTTTCATAATAAGGATCTGGAAAGAGTCATCAAGGGTTCTCCTTAGACCTTTAACAATCATTTGCTGTTTCTTTATAAATTGAATTGGGGAGAGGATCCACTACAAGTACCCTTAGTTATGACTCCGTTTTGGGTATAGATACATGATGTCCCTATTGGTTTATTCTCTGAGAGTTTAGCGGTGCAAATGGGGAATTTTTTAGGGACTTTTCTAGAATATGATGGATTAAATATGGGTAAGGAAAATAGAAATCTCATGAGAATTAGAGTTCAAATTGATGTAAGGTACCTTCTAAAAAGAAAGAAACAAATTTCATTCTATGAGAGATAGTCGTATGTTAATTTTAAATATGAACGGTTATCATTATTTTGTTTTTTCTGTGGTAGATTGGGCCATAGCGACTCATTTTGTGAAGCAAAGATAACACTCGGAGTAGAAGTAGCTGAAATGGGATGGGATTTATCTTTACAAGCTCAGTCTCGAAGAGCTTTAACTATGACTAGTATATGGTTACGGGATGATAGGGGTGGAATAATGGGTGGAGTTGGTGAAAATAATAGAGGATGCAGGAGTGGGCAATGGACGGTGGAAAATAAAAAGAGATACGTAAAGATAATGGATCTAGTTCTTCGCTTCAACTTGGAAGGGGGATCATAAGGTTCTAGTCAACGACTGAAAACTGTACTAATAGATTAGATTCATAATTCTATAGACCATGATTCGGAGGACACAACATTAATAGGTGAGGAGGGGAAGAAAAGATCTAGAGGAGAAATCGACGATTTTTTAGAAAATGATGAAATTAGTAAGTTATTGTCCAAAAATAGAAGAATAGGGGAACAAAATCAGTTATCATCGGCTGCTGCCAGAAGGCAAGCCAACCAAGCGCAATGAAAATCTTAAGTTGGAATGTTTGTGGATTGGGGAGACCACGGACAATAGGGAGATTTCGGCACCCGTTGAAGATCTTTAATCCCCAAATAGTCTTCTTTATAGAGATTAAACTATGCAGAATACAAATGGAGAGAATTCGAAGGAGCTGTGGTTTTGTAAATGGTATTGAAGTTGGTTTGAAAGGTACTAGAGGAGGATTGTGTTTGGGATAGAGAAACGATATTGATGTTAACCTTCAAAGTTTTTCTAAAAGGCATATTGATGTGATTGTGGAAGATACAGAACTTAAGGGAAAGTGGCGATTTACGGGTTTTTATGGGACCCTATATATTCAAGATAAAGAAGATTCTTGGGCTGTTCTGAAAAATCTTTGTCAAGATGAGAATGCTCCTTGGTTTGTATGCGGAGACTTTAATGAAATTATGTATGGGTTAAAAAAAAGGGAGGTCTGCCTAGAGATGAAAGAAGAATGGAATTGTTTCAAAAAACATTAAAGGAATGTTAATTAAATGATATGGGGTTTTCTGACAGGTGGTTTACATGGGAGAGAGGAAATTTACCTGAAACAAATGTATAAGAATGACTTGATAGGGGGTGGCCAATGCGAAATGGATGCTAATATATCCTCACGTAAAAGTTTAACACCTGGTTCATTCTTTTTCTTATCATTGTCCTCTCTTGGTTGTCACGAATAAAGAAGAGGATAGGTGAAAAGGAGATAATTTTAAATTCGAAGCCTGGTGGACATTAGAAGACTCTTTTAATAAAGAAGTCAAACATTTATGGGGACTAGCAATAGGAGATCTATTGCAAAAGTTAGATTTCTTGAGAAAAGGATTGAAAAGATAGGCTAGGTAAATACGAATACATAGAAAGTGGAGAAAGGAGGTATTAACAATGAAACTATCAGAATTAGTAGAAGCTGAAAGGGATGATATGACTTTGGTCGAGATGATTGACACAAAGATTTAGCTAAACTTTGAGATCAAAAAGGATGAATACTACTGAGAACAGAAGGCTCAATTGAACTGGTTGAAATATGGCGATAGGAACATAGCTTTTTTTCATAGCCATACAATACAAAGACGAAGGAGAAATCAGATTAACAAGTTACAAAATGAAAGTGGAAGGGAAACAGAAGATGTTCAAGAAATGGAGGGTATTGCACGGGCTTATTTTGAGAATTTATTCACAGTAGGGAGGACTACATTTAACGAGCATTTATTTTCAGGCATTGATTGTTGTATTACTGATGAAGATAATAGAAAGCTTTTAGCGTAAATTCGAGAGGGTCTATTCGAAATGGGTTCTACAAAGGCACCAGGAGAAGACGGATTTCCAACCCTATTTTACCAAAGATGCTGGGATATCATTGGGAATGATGTCGTTTCTTTTTGCTTACATCTTTTGAATGGAGATATGGAGGTTAGTTAAATAAACTTAACACATATTGTGCTTATCCCAAAAATCACCAGCCCTTCTAATATGACTCATTTTTGGTCGATTAGTTTATGCAACGTTCTGTATAAAATACTGGCAAAGGCTATAGCAAAAAGATTTAGAGGAGTAATTGATAAATGTATTGATGAAGCACAGAGTGCTTTTGTGCCAGGAAGACTTATAACTGATAATGTACTAGTGGCCTATGAAACTTTACATTCACTGAAGCAAAAGAGAGTGGGGAAGAAGGGGTACATGGCAGTCAAGTTAGACATGAGTAAGGCTTATGATAGAGTAGAATAGAATTTTGTTAGGGAAATTATGGGTCGAATGGGATTCGCTCAAAAATGGATTGATTCTATTATAAAGTGCATGTCTACTATTTCTTATTCGGCTGTAGTTAATGGTAATATTGGAGAAATTTTTTATCCAACAAGGGGACTTAGGCAAGGTGATCCATTAAGCCCGTTTTTATTCCTGATATGTGGGGAAGGTCTATCATGCCTAATGAGATTGGCAATTAGAGAAAGATTTTTAAAAGGTGTCAAGGTTAGTAGAAGTGGCCCAAAGGTGTCTCATTATTATTTGCAGATGACTACATATTGTTTGGAGAGGCAACAGGAAAGGGAGCTTGTGCAATCTAACAGATTTTACAGGAGTACAAAAACGGTTCAGGTCAGTATGTAAACTTTGATAAATCACCTGTCTTTTTTAACAGAAACACCCCAGAAGAAGATAGACAGTTGGTGGTTAATCAGCTAGGAGTCCGAAGTTCAAATGACTTGGAACAGTACTTAGGGCTACCGAGTCTAGTTGGCAAAAGAAAAAAAGAATCTTTTCAAATTTTGAAAGACAGACTCAAACAGCGTATTGATAATTGAAGTATTAGATTATTGTCTCAAGGTGGAAAATATGTATTCATTAAAGTTGTTTTACAAGCTATGCCGACGTACTCAATGACCTGTTTTTTATTACCAAAATCTTTATTGCTAAATTTTAGTGGCAAAAGGGGCGAGGGAAGAAGGGAATCCATTGGTGCTCTTGGAAAAATATGTGTTTTTTAAAAGAAAATGGAGGTTTGGGTTTTCGGAATTTTTTCCAATTTAATGTTGCGTTATTAGCCAAGCAGGGGTGGCTTCTTATTAAATATCCGAATTCCTTATTAGCCAGAGTTCTCAAAGCAAAATATTTTTCGCAATCAAAATTTTTAAACGCACAGTTGGGATCTTTACCTTCATTTACCTAGAAGAACATCTGGGCATCAAGGGGGATCATTCATGATGGTATTTGCTGGAGAGTTGACGAGGGACTGAGATATCCATATGGACAGATTGTTGGATTCTAGTGAGCGCAACAGTTTGTTGGCAACACAGAGAGGTAAATGGTGTAGTGCAATTAGTTTCGGATTTAATTAATAGTACAAGTAGAACTTGGAAACGAGAATTGATTAGTAATACCTTTCAACCGGACATAGCCTAAAAGATCTTGCAGATTCCTTTGGCAGAAGTAGACCATAGAGACTTCCAAGTATAGAAAGAAGAACCTTCAAGGGATTTCTCAATAAGAAGCGCCTATAAACTATTACAGTATAACAGCTTAGATCCTAATAGCTATTTATTACAACCCGAAACTAAAAATTTCTATCGAAAACTATGGGATTTACAGATGCCATCAAAAATTGCAATAACAATATGGCGGATCTCCTGGAACTATTTCCTTTTATTAGCTAACCTAAGATGCAAAAAAGTGACCGCCAACGACAGATGTCCTCGGTGCAGTCTCGGAGAAGAAGATAGCAACCATATCTTTAGACAGTGCCCTACAATCAGTGAAATATGGCCAAGCATCAACCTCTCTTGGACTACAACTCATATGAATCAAAATTTTTAGGAATGGCTAACTTGGGTTTTTGAAATGAGTACAAAAGAACAGTGTCGGATCTTTTGCTGCGCTCTATGGTTTATATGGAGCTCCCGGAACCAATATGTTCATGAAAGGAAAAACATTTCAGTTAGGGATATGGCACAGAAAATCAGTAGATACATAGCAGAACTGAAAGGGGTCCAAGAGAAAAAACTCACCTCTATTACTGAAAGAGCTCATGGCCAAATAGGGGCGATGGAGGGTACTACAGTACAGTTTGATGCAGCCTTCGATAAGAGAAATTCTAGATTGGCCTCAAATTTAGTAGTTCAGGACCAGATGGGTACTTTAAAAGTCTTAAAGACAGTTCTTCATGAAAATATTCCCTCCCCGTTCGCAACAGAAGCTCATGCTGGATTAGATGCCATCAAGTTAGTAATAGAAATGGGGTTAACAATAGCAAGAATAAAGGGGGACTCGAAAACAGTCATTAAAAAATGCCAATCAATAGAAATGGACAAGTCAGTTCTTGGAGCGATTATTCGAGATATACAGACTAAAAGAACCAGTGTCCAAGAGGTTACTTTCGAGTTCATTCATAGATCGGAGAATGTTCAAGCCCATAACTTAGCAAAAGAAGCTTTAGAGAGAAGAGAAGAATCATATCTGGTGGGGGAAATGATGGTCCATAGAGTAATAGATCTGGAAGGAAGATCAAGAGAAAATTCGGATTGAAATCGTTTTGGGAGGGAGAAGTGAGTGGTTAAAGATAACAAGTACATTGAAATCGTTGGGAAAGGTTATCTCTGAACAGGCGCAGTTGATGGACATGAAAAAATGATGATGTAATAAATGGTCAACCTGTTTGATTTGACTAGGAATTGTATTTTAGGTTTCTTTTTATTTAATTTCTCTTTTGTTTAATAATCAATTTCTTATTTTGTTTTCACGAATGGGCTTAGCATAAAAAATAATAGGTATGTCCATTATAGTTTATTGTTTTTTAGCTATACATTACTAAGCCCAAACGAAAATTTTGGGTATTTGCTTTTTTCAATAATAAAAGCCCAGTTAAATTATTCAAAAAAAAAATTCATTAATATCATTATATATAACATATATAAACTTAAATTATAATCACGTAATGCCAAATTTAGCTCTTCATGTTTACATTATCAATTTAGTCCTTGAACATTTCAAATAAAGTCTTTGAACTTTTTTAAGAAAAGTCGAATCGTTTTCTAATTTTAACAGAAATACTAACTAAGACATTAATTTTTTAAGGATTAAGGGTGCAGAAAGCCCTTAAACTTTTTCAAGATAAGCAAGTAAGCCCCTATTTTTTTCTTCACTCATGGTTAATTGAACTGTCAAAATGCATCAAAATGATCATTTAATCATTGATCGTTAAAGTTAATAGTCCCCTTTTTTTTTCAGTTAAAGCCATGACGTATTACAACACGGTGTGATATGTAGTGAAAAATGATAAAAAAATAAAAATCAATAAGAAAAACATTTAAAATTATATAAAATATTTAAAATTTATTAAAAATATAGAAAATTATAAAAATCACAAAAATTACAAAAATTATAAAAAATCTTAAATAATTTATAAAAGTTTGTAATATTTTTTTATAAAATGGTAAAAAAATTATAAAATATATAATAATATAGAAAAAATTATAATTTTTTATAAAATTGTAAAAATATAAAATTGTAAAAAGTATTATAAAAAATTATAAAATCAAGTAAAGGAAAGAGCTATATTAGTGAATGAATTGATAGAAGCTGATGAAGTGTTTTGCACTAGAACTGCAGCAGGAGTTACTTCTATGGGGAGTATTACATACATACATACATACATATTCACTATAGATCATTAAAAACATATGAAATCATATAATTTTTGGATACACGTACATTACACATCATTAGAAACATTGAAAAGGAAGCAGCACAAGAAATCAAATGGTGCATGCTATGTAGTGACAAAATGCAACAATAGCTACAATGACTCTAATATTTCAAAATTTTGGGTAGAAATTAGTTTGATAAATAAAGCCAGCAAGAAAAGATTGAATATATGTAAGAGGAGAAAGGTAAACAAAACTAAAGAAATATTGGGTTGATTATGATTGGCTTGGGCGTATTAGAGAGACACAATAATGGAATACAATAATTTTTATAATTTTCTTACAACTTTACAAAATTTTAAATTTTTTTTTGTATTCCTATATATTTTATAAATTTTATGATTTTTATAAATTTTTATAATTTTTATAAAATTTTACAAATTCTTTATATATTATTTTTTAAGATTCTTATTTTTTTCTAATTTTTAATAACTTTTAAATACTTTTTATATTTTTTATTAAAATTTAATGAAATTTATAACTAATATTTATTTTTTATCATTTTTGTCACATGTCACATCGTGGTGGCTTCAACTGAAAAAAAAATTAGAGGTAGTTAACTTTAACAGTCAACCATAAAAATTAACAGTCAAAGGGTCTTCTTGATGCATTTTGGCAGTTCAAGTACCCAATTGAGTGCCAAAAAAATATCAGGGGCTTAATTGTTTTTTTTTCAAGTGAGGGCTTTTTACATTCTTAAACCATTTTTAATGATGTTGGCGTGGTAAGTTACGTGACAGTGCACGTATACTTCATACTAACATAGAACCATTTGTCTTATATGACACATTACAAGTAATTTTAAAATTATAAAATATAAAATATAAAAAGTTCATAAAAATTTAAAAAATTAGTATGGAGTACATGGTGATTGCCATGTGAGCTGCTATGTTAAAATATTTTAAAATTTTACTCAGTATTTTCGTCAGAAAAACAAAAAATTGGCTTTTTTTAAAGGTTGATCAAATTTAAGTCTTTTTAAAAAATTGAGGGCCAAATTTAGTTAAAAAAAAGGGGCCAAAATAAAAAAAATGTAAAGTTTGAGAGTTGAATTTGATATTATGCCAAAAATATGATAAATCGTATAATAATATGTAATCAAACCTCTCTACAATAATTCAATTTGTTTGCTAAAATTTTGGATGTTATAGAGAAGTGATTTTTATACACTTACAACATTATTTGTGTTTTAGATTATACTTGAATTATTTTTAATCTTTAGATTTGCAACTATAATATATTAATATTAATTACTAAAATTAATACTTTTAATAAAATTTACAAATGTAATTCCATTTGTTAAAGATGATTTTTCATTTAATAAAATATGATTAGTATATTTTTATGTAAAACTTAAACATTTTTATTGAAATACTATCTTAACTAACATTTATAATTTTTATTTTACTTGCAAATAGAACTAATTCTACTAAAAAAAATGAGAGGAAGGGCTTTTAAAGAGAATTAACTTTATAAATAATGTCTTTCATACTTTAGAATTATTGTTGTTATAAATGAAAAGTTAATTCGGAAGGTGTAAGTAAAACATAAAAAAAATTGGATCTACAAAAAAATTAATAGAAAATAGTTGTGATAGAGATGATTGGTTATATTGAAATGATTGTTTAAATTAATAGAACATGTTGATTAGATCTAAGTTCGAAAGATTTTAAATTTGATACGATTTTGATAAAAATATTATCTTTGAAAAAAAAGTTTGGCCATTAAAAATCTATCTTAATATGATCTATTTTCAAGTTTATGATACATTATTTTCTATTTTATATATTAAATAATTTATACCATATGAAATTAAATATACTATAGTATAACATAAATATTATAAAAAATATGTTGTGTATTAGAAATTTAATAGAAGAAAAAAAATACATAATAATAGTAAAAGTTATATATATGTATATAACTATTAAATATTAAATAAAAAATAATATAGACGGGTCTAAATGAATTTGGGCTTATCATTTATAAATATAAGCGAGTTTGGACATAAATTTGAGATTTATATTTAGAGTCAGTTTAAATTTGAGCAACTATATATGGTATAAAGCCATACATCGCCCAACCTAATTCGATTCATGAACACTTGTAATGCACACATATTTAATTACTGATTTAGGTTTAAATATATTTTGATTTTGTACATTGTAATAATTGAATCTATTTATAATAATGAGGATTAAATTTATTATAATCACAATTCTAATTATAGTGTAATTGTGTAATGTAACTTCTTTTAAGAAAATTTCTTTAAAGAATCAAATTGATACAATCTTTTATCATTAATCTTAGTGATAGGTGGATTTAATTATTAATATTAAATAAGTAATAAATGTAATAAATGATAAATGATAAATAATAAATAAAAGTAAGTATTTTGATTGAATCTAAGAAATTAAGAGTTTAGATTTCATCACATTGTTATGATCAAGGGAATTCCACAAATAGTCATATGGATCAACACTCAAGGAGAAGCTTACGCCAAAGGGTGTCTTCTAAAATATATATTAATTGTGTGATGGGAGCCACATCAACAGAGGTCTAACCGTTAGCACGAAATATTGCACGGACAGAGATCTATATGAAGAATTACTTAGAGAAGTTAGTTATGCTTATTTTGAGTCGTTATCTGCTATCAATTCTCACCTCCTTCCTTTTCCTTTTTCTCTCATCTTTTTTTTTTTTGGTTCTGCACTTACTTCTTTGCTGTAATTTACTTGAATCCAAAGAATTATAATATTAATCAAATATTCTCTAGAATCTATTATTATTCCATTGAGGTTATTATTGAGATTACATCATTAGTGCTTTCATTTATTCTCTGCAAAGATGGAAGAGTATCATACTCGTTCCCATGTTGTGGATGAGAATATTAAAGCAGTTCAAGAATCTCATTATTTGCTCCGTCTAGATATGGATAGCTTAACCTCTCCAGTTGATGATCAAAAGAAGATTCTTCAAGGAGTTCTGGCTCGCTTATCTTCCTTGCTTGCCCAAAAATAACAAATGGTACCTACTAACTCCACGGTGGGCGCCTTTTAAAATTTGAACCCTTTTGGGCAGCATAAACCTACACCGGTGCAAATGGCTCGTTTTGCAAACACCAATCCAGATCGACCGATTTCGCAAGCAAACAGGTACTTTGAATTTTATAAAATCAAAGAAGAAGATAGATTGACAATTTCTTCTTTTTACCTTGACGATGTTTTTGTTGATTGGTATGATTGGATGTATCACAATCGACAACTCACTAACTGATCTTCCTTCACAATGACCATTGTCAAATGCTTTCAATCATGAGACTATGAGAAGCCTGAAGGGTTACTTGCTAAGCTTCAACAACAATCCACATTTAGTGACTATCATTCTCATTTTGAGGCCATTGCCAATCGTACTATGTACTTGCCTCCCCAATTTTCGATGCATTGTTTTATTTTTGGCCTTCATTCATATATCAAACATTCTATTTTGGTTCATAAGCCCACCACGTTAGAGGATGCTATACGCTTATCTCAATTGCATGAACAACGTATAACTTTGGAAAAAAAGGTATATTAAACCCTAGATAATTCTAAACCAATATTACCTACTCCCAAAATTAGGTCATCGAGTTTCCTTTTTGTCTCAAGAAACTCTCCTAACAAAGTCATTCTTCCTAATGGAAACAAAGTTCCCTTTTGAAGATTGAATCAAGCAAATCTGACTCAACGTCATTCGCTATAACACCCCCTACTCAACCCGCTAGTCGAATTCGGGTATAGAGTCTCATAACTGAACCAGGTTCATGTACAAGATTAGAACTCATTGTTTTTAAGTTAAAATGTATTACCTATTTATAAAAACTTACAATAGAGACAAAAATTTTAAATAAAAGTTTACTGTCTCAACTCCAGACTCTAAGGGAACTACATAAATACAATATATTCATTCCTATGGTGAAGCCTCTAAAGGTACCCCCTTCCTATGTGCAAAACTAAAAGAAACCACATAAGGATAAAACACATTAAGGAAGATGGTAGTGTTTGACGAAATAATGGATATAGTCAAAGATCACATATGAGGAAAAACCCCGAGGATTTGTTTAGCCAAGACTCTTATAGCTAGAGAGCTCTTTGTGAAACAAATGGAGGGGCACAAGAATGCGAAACATGACTCATCTACTTCACTAGGGCAAGTGGGAGCCTATTGGATCTAGTGCCTTAAGTTTAGTATTTTCGTCGAGATAAACTTATAATTTTTTTTGAATAGATTGGTGAATAAAACAAATTCATTGATTACATTAATATACTTTGTATAATTTTCCTCACATGGTTTTTGCACGCAAAGTAAAATGGAAACAAATGTTGCTCATTAGTTGTCTAAATGCTTAACTAATACTAAGCGGTATTATGTGGTTGGATCGTAGTACAGAAAGACAACTTGTATTCGTAGATAACCTAAACATGTCCTTAGCCTAATCGAAAATGAGAAAACCAATTGAAAGAATAACATGTCATTTATCAAGTTCAATTGGGAATATGTCTTGTATTGGGCATCAGAGCGGATGACTCGTAGAAGATAGAGACATAGATGTGACTGACTAGACTAACAGTACATCGAACAGGACCCAAGCAAAATATATCCTGAATCCATTTATGAATGTATTCACTTGTGACGTTCATAGTGTAGCATACCTAAATCTTGAGAGGGTGGCAAACTATGTATATGTGACTTGTATAATTTGATGTAAGTAAAAGCCTGAGTTCAAATAGATAAGGAACTGAAAGCTGGTGTGTTGAATATACAACTTCTGTAGTATGTAGCGTCATTCACAACAGTGGAATTTATAGCCTAAAACATGGGTAAATGATATCCCCTCATTAGCATTACATGGTTGATGAAAAGTAAACGTGGCTACGGGTTGTCCATCTTTGTAATGGATGACTTGATCACTAACTAATAGTAATTGACTTTCATAAATGAAGCCCTAATGGTTACCATGAGATAAAATAGGATCATATTGGGAGAATGAATATTATCTCAAAGGGATCAATGATATCTTATGAGGGTAACATACTAAGGACAACGTCATTGGACGAGCACTAAGTAGTTGCTTTTGTAATGGTACGTCGTTATCACAATACTATAGCGGAATGACTTCATGACTAAATGAGTTTATAATTAATAGGCGAAAAGCCGAAACTTAATTATAAATCATTTGAGCCTCAATTTCATATGTTCATTCAGTTCTTCCGCTAGCTCGTTGAAACTAGAAATGAATTGCGTGTTTGAATAAAAATGAATGGAATGAATAGAAAAAAATAAATGAGAAACATTCAAAAATGATTATGGTTTTCTCTGAAATAGAGAAATGGAATCATTTGTAAATAAATGTAAGTTTCCAAAAATGGAAATGGAAATTTGCTATCCTGTACAGCATTACTTAAAAAAGGATGGAAGAATGAGTTTATATTTTTGGATTGTTTTGAAGCTTGAAAATGAAAATAAATCATTCGTTCATAGTGAACATGTTGAGTTGTGGCACATTGAACAAATTTTTCTAACTTTTATCGGGGATAATGCCGTCAAAATTTTACTAGAGTAAAATTGGGATGAGAAATTTGTTTAATATGTAAATATTAAAGTTTAATTTGAGAAATATGAAAACTGAATCAGGTTGGATCACATTACAGAATACTGGGTCAAAAAGGCCTAAGAAGTACTCAGAATTAGACCTGATGTGAGAGAGGCCCAAAACCTCTCATAGAAGGAGGTGGGACAACAAAACCCTGGTATCATTAACCAGGGTTGTTGTCCCCTACATCCTAGTTAAACTAGGATATCGTTTTTCTAGTAGAAATAAACTTTTACAACTCTACAAGGGTTTTACCTTCTCTTCATATAAATAGATGGCACCAGTAGAGCTATACACACAACTTTTGAGAAATTGTTATTCTGTCGAAAAATAGAGGGAATTTATTCTCAACATATAAACATATTTTTCAAAATAAAAATTTTACCGGTTTCTATTAAAGAAGAGAGAATTTTCGTTTTTACCCCAAAAGGAGAAAACTTTTTTCTATTTTTGTGTTTCAATTCAATTGGTTTGAGCCCACACTAGAAGCAGTTCGTGGTATGAGAATACTAGAGAAGATCATTTGGTTGAAAGTCGTAAAACATTAAGGATCCGCTTATCTTAAAACGCTGGTACGATTTCAACATAAGGTTTATTGTTATAAATATCACAAATTGAGTTGGTTTTCAAAATTTTAATTTTTCGCTGTGCAAGAAAACCATTTTCAAACTGGATTTTTTCCAACAAACTTCACATATGAATTGTAGTTGTTTCTTTTGTGAATGATATCATTCATTTCTATGAAGTTTCAAAGGAAATTGTCACTAACTGTGATGCTTGATTTTGGAGTTCTTTTTGACGTGAAGTTTACTGGTTATAAGGCACCACTTTAGCCATGAGCACCTCATACCATCCCCAAACCAATGGACAAATCGAGGCCCTCAACAAGTATTTGGAAATATATTTGTGTTGTTATATGGTTGATTATCCCAACACTTGGATGAAAATGCTACCATGAGCGAAATATTGGTATAATAGCTCTTACCAAACTTCTACTTAAATGACTCATTTTGATATTTTATATAGTCATTTTCCACCAACAATCATCCATTGTGCCCATAGCTTGACAGGGAATTCTTTAGTTGCAAATTAGATGCTTAATTGCGACTAGGTGTTATTGTCGCTTAAGCATAATCTACGAAAATATCAAGAACAGATGAAATTATTAGCAAATTGACATTGACATGAAATTTTCTTAGCTAAAGGGGATTGGGTCTATGTCAAACTTCAACCTTGTTGCCAAAACTTGGTTCGCTTACAATGACATCGTCAATTGGGCAAACGATATTTTGGGCCTTACAAAGTCCTTAAACATATTGGTGATATGGCCTATAAGCTTGAGCTTCTAGATTCTGCCAACATTCATCATGTTTTCATGTCTCGCTGCTTCACAAATGTGTTAGTAAACCTAATCAACAAATTGCCCCATTAAATTTGGTTGATTCTATTTCTACCTTGACTTTACATCCTCTTGCATTAGTTGATAAACATTTCATTTCCGATTTGGTCTCTTGGTGGAGCAATGGTTGACTTATTGGAATGGTTTTTCTGTTGTTAAGGCTACATAGAAAGACAAGGATAAACTTTTAAAGATATTCCCTGACTGGAACTGTGTGGAAAAAGTTCTTTCCAATCGAGAGGGTACTGTTATGACCAATTCTAGGAATTCCACAAGTAGTCATATGTATCAACAACAACCAAGGAGAAACTTACGCCAAAGGGTGCCTTCTAAAAGATAGGTTGATTGTTTGATAGGAGCCACATCAACAGAGGTTTAACCATTAGCACGAGATATTACACAGAGAAAGATCTATATGAAGAATTATGTAGAGGAGTTAGTTATGCTTATTTTGAGTTGTTATTTGTTATTAATTCTCACCTTCCCCTTTTTCATTTTCTCTCATCTTTTTTCTAGTTATGCACTTACTTCCTTGTTGCAATTTACTTGTATCCAAAGAATTACAGTATTAATCAAAATTTCTCTAGAATCTATTGTTATTCTATTGAGGTTATTGTTAAGATTACATCACATGTATAAAAAATAAGAAAAAAATCAATTCAATTTTACTGATTGGTCAAAATTTTTATGTTTTATAATTGCTTAAATTTGTATTAGTTATTAAAATTTTGTTTACTTTTGAATTTTGAAAGTGCTTTTCAAGTCTAAAGCAATGGTAAACAGGTAGTTATTCAAACCAAATCAACTTTTGAATCCAAACCAAAAAGGCTAAAAATTTTAGGTTTTGACTTCTCTATATTTTGAATGGTAAATTAAAATTTTATTCTTCATTTATGTTAATTATAAAAGATAAATATGATTTATATATACAAATTAAACTTTACTAATAATTTATTATTTAGGCATAATGTCAAATTTATCCCTCAATGTTTACATCATTTATCAATTAGACCCTTACTATTTTTTGAGCTAAATGTGGCTACAACCTTTTAAAGAGTCAAAATACTTTTAATGAAAATACTGGCTAAAACATTAATTTTTAAATGATGTTATTGTGGCAACCCGTGTGGCAATTTATGTGCATTCATGTTTACATGACACTATTTGTCTTATATGTTATGACAAAAAATAACTTTAAAATTATAAAAATACTCAAAGAAATAAAAATTCAAAACAAAAAGTTTTTAAAAATTAGCATGAACCACACGTGGATTGCCAAGCAGGCTACCATGTTTAAAAATGAATGATTCAGTCAATATTTTCATTAAAAATAATCAACTATTCAACTCTTTTTTAAAGGATAATGATGAAATTCAACTTTTTTTAAAATGTCGAGAGCCAAATTTAGATAAAAAAATCAAATTGACAGAAAATATAAAAGTGTAATGCTAAATTTAACATTCTATCTTGTTTTCTCTTTTTTTTTAATTATAGTATTTAATATCAAGAAATACCTCAAAATTTAGTTCTAAAAAATAATAGAAACTTCCCTAAAAAATAAATAAATAATAGAAACTCATAAGATCAATAGGTCATTTTCAAATATCTTAAAGTTTGAGAATGTTGTTGGGCAAAGATAGGGACTTTGCACATTTTCTTTTTATTTTGATGGGGCATTCCTATGTGTTGCAAGAATAATTTATAAGTTGGCCAACACATCCAAATTATTAACACATTATTTCATCTAACTCTTTACCTTTTCTACAAATCCAACCTAAATTAAAATCGTGACTTATATTACCTATTCTTTCATCCAACTTAATCGCTGCTATACAAACCCAACAAAAAGAAATGATGATTCTGTAAATTCATCATAAAAATATTTATTATTATTTAACAATAATAAGGACAAGTGGACTATAGAAATTAGTAATGAAAATAAAAAAAAACCCATATAAAATTAACTCATAACTTAATTTAGAATTATCTTAAAACAGCGAATATTCTTATATCTATGATGCCTGAACATTAGAAATTTGGCTAAATTCCAATTGGCACCAGGAAATGGGCTAAGACACTCGTTCCTCTTAGACTTTCAGCTCTATCTTCTCTCATCTAATATCTTCTCAGATCTCGTATTCCGTAATCTCTTCTTAGATCTCGTATTTCGATCTCCTAAATCTTCTTATGACATTCTACACATGGAATGAATTATCACAAACCTCTAAAACCTCTTTAAAAAAAATGAGTGAATCTAAATAGAATCATATTAATCATTTACAAATATAAGTAAACTTGGAAAAAATTTGAAATATCTATTTCAAATTAAATCGATGTTAAATAACTATATATAATAGTTAATAATTGACATGTACGTAGAAAAAGCCAAAAGCATATGTGAAAATTAATAAATTCATTGGTACGGTTACATCAACAATAATATTATTGTTTTGATCTTACTTTAATATTATTAATTACTCTATACATCAACAATTATTTTTTGTAATTACAAATAAATTTAATTATAAGTAGAGGTGATCATGGTTCGGGTCGAGCCCAGACAAAATTTTAGGCTCGTCTACTAGGCCCAGGTCCGGCCCGGCCCGAAATATGGACCCGAAATAAAATTATTTAGCTTGAGCCCGGCCCGGCCCAGCCCATATTAATTTTTTTTCTTATTTCATTAAATAAAAAAATTTAAAAATATAATAAATTAAATATATTTAAAAACATAAAAACAAAAATTAAAAATTAAAACAAATAAAAATAATACTAAAACAATTCTTAAAACTATACACAAATTAACAATATAATAAAAAATAGTTATATTAAAAATTTTAAATAATTAAAATAATTAAAAAATAAAAAAAATATTAATATATAATTTGGGCCAGGCCGGGCCCGGGCCAAAAAACTATTACCCGAGGCCAGACCCGTTTTCTAAACGGGCCTCTTTTTTTTGCCCAAGCCCATTTTTCGAGCCTATATTTTTACCCAAACCCTCCCATTTTTTGGACGGATCTTCGGGCCGGGCTGGGCCGCCAGGCCCATGATCAGCTCTAATTATAAGATAATCGTTCATTTAGTAATTATCCTTAATTTATAATATTTTCTTAAATATGAGTTTTGGCCAAGTAATAATATATTATTAATTAGCTAATTTACCCGTTTTTATATTCGCTATAAAATTTTTGGGTACAATTTTTGTTACAATTTTGCATACTAAAATCTTCACATAAATCATAAAGGCATTATTACACTTATAATAACATACAAATAATTAGTAAATAATTATTACACAATCTTGACAACCATTTCCCATCATTCTTTTAGGTAAATGAAGTTCTTAAAAGAAATTGATGAACTACAAAAAACCAAAATCAAAAGAATTAAATAAAAAATAAAGAATGAATAGAAGAATTATTTTACTTATTTATGTTGAATTAATTTAAAGTAAATTATCAAAAAAAGTAAGCGATTAGTTATAAAATTGATGATCTGACGTCTTTTCAAGCGGTGAAACGGTTATCGTGTAAGAATAGAAGAGAAATAATGGAACTTTATAACCGGACCGACTAACTGTTCTCCTCATCATTTTTCCCCCAAAGAAGGAACATTGACAACTGCTAAGATATGCAGGTGACCCAGTAGCATAAAGGAAGATATCTGAATGCCATCAAGCTGGTAGCCTATATATTCCAAATGACAGGATAATATACGATACTAAAGCTGAAATTGTATTAAAAAAATTATCACTCATTTACTCTATATTTTACAAGACCAAAATTGTCATCAAGGGGGTCACTTCAACCCTCCAATAAAGCAAAGCTTTTCGTCAATGGCATAGATCACGGAAAGTAAACAATAATTTAGAAGTGGTATAGTACTAGAAAAATCAATCAAAAACTACGCCTGTTCATCAGCTGCAGTTTTCAAGTAGGGGACCAATAGGGAAAAGGGTAGCTATCAAACCCCATTTCGGAGCTAAGCCAATGAAAAGACAAGGGTTTGGACATAATCTTGGTTGGCATGAACAAGATTGAACATGAAAATTATGGGGGATGCAAAAGGACCACTATCTCCATAAGCTTTCCCCAACATGTGTTTCAGTAAAGATATAAAAAGATCTTGAAGTTCTATATATGTTCTTAAAAAGGTGCATTGCTCCTAGTCATGAAAAATGAAGCTATCTTTGGCCCGCTTCTAACATAAGCTAACCATATCAATCCCTAGTGGCTAACAATTGAAGCAACCATACGTTTTTTATGGAATTTTCTCTTACAACCATTCTGACTCCATCTGGGTTCAGCCATGCAATACTGATGTTTGTATAAACTGTAAAACTAAATCAAATCACAAACAGATTTCTTTTTCTGTTTTAGAAGTAAAATCCAAATGTGAGAGATTTAGCAGTTTGTAGCAAATCTTAAGTCTAAATCTTTTGATTACCATGGAATTTAACGTATTCCAGCTCATATATACCAGAAACAACATGATGTAAACAAGCAAGCAAATCATGGAAACTGACTTATGAACCAGAAGGGATAAACTTAATTATAAAAGGGAGTAATGGGTTTTTGATTCGAGTTTTCATCTAAAGAGTGTGTGATAGGCCCCTCATCAATCATTCAACAAACACTTACAAGACACTTAAAATGCACTCTAATAAACAAGACATAATCAATCTGAAACATGTCGATTATGATAGATTAATAGTGGTAACATACAAGATAGCCAGAACACACTTCCATATTGTGAAATATTACAATCTGCCATTTTACTACTATGTACAGAAACTACACTAACAAATATATTAGTCATTTGGCATTCCAAAATGCATATGATAAGTAGTAGTCGTAATAACGTACATAAATATATCCAGATTTATATAAACTCTATGCTTGTGCTTTTAATATGCTGGAGACTTCAGCATTAACATGGTCATTGCAAAGCATCATGCAGAATAGTTAAATTTTATCTATCTTGAATTGATTACAACTTATAAGAATTCTTATGAGATGCTAGTTTGACATGAAATTAAATCGTGTTACCCTGTAAAAAATAGAATGTTGGTAATGACAATATAGCACAAAGAAAAGAAAATTAAAAATAAAGAACACATAAATTTTTACATGGAAACCCTTTCGGAAAAAAATCACGGGTAGAGGAGGATAAAGACGTATGAGAAAGGGAGGGTTGAGAGAGGCTTATTGCACGATCCACCCAACTCAGGTAAGCTAATAAATGCTGCATAAGAGAGTGGGAGGCCGGCCCCTGCCCATCTGGAGGTGCACACCCATTTAGGAACATATGCAAAGGGGTAAAGAAAAAAGTTAATGAAGAACTACCAAATCCAATAACTTTGATTTGTTCGTATCATTCTGTCATCGATCACTGCTGGGTCAGTTGGTGAGTCACCCCAAAAAAAGCATCGAGAAAGGTCAAGCATATATGTTTTATGAAATGATCAGCGGTCTCATTTATGCTATGCCCTGCATCGTGTTCGTGTGTGTTTATTGAGCTTTCTTCACTTCAGCGCCATGCGCTTTGCTTCGCTTTAAAGAACACATAGATTTTTATGTGGAAACCCTTTCGAAAAAAAACCACAAGCAGAGGAGAAGAAAATTTACTATGTCGAATTCGAATGATTACAAGAGGAGTAGACTATGTCTATTTATAGGCTTGTAAAACGATATTCTAATAGGAGTGTAGTAAGATTGAAACACCTTATTCTAATCAATATCAAATAGATGGAGTTTAATAAGATTTTTTAACCTTATTCTAAAATAAAAGAAAATAAGTGTAGTACTATATGGATTTTGCTTTTATTTTATTTTACCACTATATTTTATTTAAATAAGGATTCGGGTCACTTAATTCTAACAATCTCCACCTTGACAAGAATTTTTAATGAACAAGTTCTTTATCGCGAGCTCTTAACAAACAAGTTCTCCGCCTCTTCCATAAAACCCCTTAAGGGTTTAACTTCAACAATGAATACCAACCAAGTCTAAGCAATGATCAAACTTGGTTATAGGAAGTGACTTAGTCATCATATCTGCAGGATTTTCATGAGTACTAATTTTGCTCACAACAATATCACCACAAGCAATATTATCACAAACAAAATGATACCGAACATCATGTGTTTTGTTCTCTCATGAAACATTTGATCTTTTGTAAGGAAAATGGCACTCTGACTGTTACAAAATACTGTATTGATTTGAAGGTCTTCATTGAGTTCACTAAAGAGTCCCTTCAATCAAATAGCTTATTTACAAGCCTCAGTAATCGTCATGTAGTCAGCTTCAGTGGTAGACAAAGCGACTGCAGTTTTCAAAGTGGCTTTCCAACTGATTGCACAACATCCGACTGTAAAGACATAATTTGTGAGAGATCTTTTTCTATCAAGGTCTCCAGCAAAATCAGCATCAACATACCCAATGACTCTATTTCTAGTTTTTTCAAACTGTAAGCAAACATCAGTAGTACCTCGTAAATATCTTAAAATCCACTAAACTGCTTTCCAATGTTATTTATCGGGATTCGCCATATATCTGCTAATTGCACTGACTGCATATGAAAAATCTGGACGTGAACAAACCATAGCATATAAGAGAGATCCTACTGCACTAGGGTATGGAACATGTGGCATGTACTCAATCTCATCATCTGATTGTGGAGACAAAGCCGATGAAAGTCTGAAATGGGCTACTAAATAAGTACTAACAGGCTTAGCACTCATCATATTGAACCTGTAGAGAACTTTCTCAACGTACCCCTTCTGACTTAGGTACAATTTACTTTCTTTTCTATCACTGAGAACCTCCATACCAAGTATTTTCTTTGCTGGTCCCAAATCTTTCATCTCAAATTCTTCACTTAGTTGGGCTTTAACCTTTCTTATCTCTCCTTTATATTTCGTTGTTATCAATATGTCATCAACATAAAGGAGTAGATACACCAAAAAACCACTACTATTTTTCTTAAAGTAAACACAACTGTCAAAGCTATTTCTTTTGAAATCATAAGAAGTTATAAAGGAATCAAACCTCTTGTACCATTATCTTGGTAACTGTTTCAAACTGTAAATAGACTTTTTCAGCAATCAAACATAGTCCTCTTTTTCTAAGAATGTAAAACCCTCTGGTTGTTGCATATAAATATCCTCCTCTAGTTCTCCATACAAAAATGCAGCTTTTACATCTAACTGCTCAAGCTCCAAATCATGCATGGCCACAATACGAAGCAAAGGTCGAACCAAACTATGCTTCACAACTACGGAGAAGACATCTGTGGAGTCCACTTCTAGAATTTGACTGTAACCCTTTGCAATAAGCCGTACTTTATATCTGGGTTCTTTAACTCCTAGAGTCCCTTCTTTCTTTTTAAACACTCATTTACAACGAATAACCTTTTTACCTTTAGGAAGTTTCACAAGATCCCATATTCTGTTTTTGTGAAGTGATTCCATCTCCTCTTGCATAACAAACATCCACTTTTCTGAGTCTTCACAGCTAACCGCCTCAAAATAATTAGATGGCTCTTAGTTTACATCTATATCTTCAGCCATATTTAAAGCATAAGTAACTAGATCAACCTCGGCATACTTATTTAAAGGTTTAAATTCTTTTCTAGTTTTATTTTTGGCTATAGAGTATTGTGGTGAAGAAGCAACTCTATTTTGAATTTTTGTACTAGCTTGAGGAGTCGACTCTGTTGTAAATTCTAGATTAATTTGATGCTCAACTTGCTTTTGATTTTCTTTATTGGAAGAGTCTTTAAGGGATAAGTAAGGTAGCATAGCAGTTTCATCAAAAACAATATCTCTCCTAATCACAACTTTTCTATTTTTAGGACACCATAACTTATACCCTTTTACACCAACTTTATAACCAAGAAAATCACATTTAATGGATCTCATTTCCAATTTTCCATTATCAACATGAGCATACATAGGACACCCAAAGATCTTTAAATCAGAATAGTCAATAGGATTACCAGACCATACCTCTTGTAGAGTCTTTTTCTCAATGGCAACGGATGGAGATCGATTGATAAAAAACATGTAGTAGAGGCTTCTTCGGCCCAAAACGACTTCGGTAAGTTAGCATTCGACAACATACATTGAACTTTCTCCATGATCGTTCTGTTCATTCGTTCTGCAACGCCGTTTTATTGTGGAGTATGATAAACTGTCAAGTGTCTCACAATCCCTTCTGACTTGCATAGTTCATTCAACTTATCAGAACAGAACTCTAAGCCATTGTCTGTACGGAGGTGTTTTATTTGTTTTCGTGTCTATTTTTCAATCATAGTTTTCCAAGACTTAAATGCAAAAAACACATCACTTTTCTGCTTCAAGAAGAATACCTAAACTTTTCTGAAAAAATCATCAATAAAAGTTAACATATAATTAGCTCTACCTCTCGAAGGCACTCTAGATGGCCCCCACAAACCAGAATGGATATACTTTAATATTCCTTTGGTGTTATGGATTCCTCTGATAAATCGAACTCTCTTTTGCTTCCCAAAAAAGCAGTACTCACAGAACTTTAGTTTGCAAATTCCTTGCCTATCAAGAAGTTCTTTTTTGCTCAATTTTTCCATGCCAATCTCACTCATACGCCCAGGTGCATATGCCAAAGTTTAGTAATATCATCATCTGACAAGGAAGAAGAAATGACAACTGCATCACCAGTAATAGTAGAACCCTACAAAACATATAACTTGACAGTCTTTCTTTGCCATTTCATCATAACGAGGGAACTTTTGGAAATCTTCAAAACCCCACTTTCAGTTGTGTATCTACACTCTTTTGAATCAAGAGTACTCAACAAAATTAAATTTCTCTTCAACTCTGGAACACGTTGCAACATCTTAACTTTAATCATTCCAACAACTGCAATTTTACACGAAGCATTATTTTCCATCAAAATAACACCTTCAGACACTGTTTCGTAAGTTGTAAACCAATTCTGATTGAGACTCATGTGAAAGGTGCAGCTCGAATCAAGGATCCACTCATCGTTCACTTTAGAATTGTTTATAGAAACGACTAGAAGTTCACCATCGCTGTAGTCTTCTACAGCATCAGCTTCACTGGATTTTTCTGGTTGTTTTCCCTTTTGATTCGCAGCCTCTCTTTTGATCTTGCTCTACAACTTATAACACTCAGATTTAATGTGCCCTTTTTTTTCTTGCAGAAGTTACAAGTTTTACCTCAGTTTGAAGACTTTGATCTACCTTTAGATTTACCGTGAAGATTTTGTTCCTGTGTCCTTCCACGATCATCATCAATATTTCGATCTTGTCTTCCACAAACAATGAAACTCTCTCCTTGAGAGTCGGGTTTAACCACAAGATGCTTCATCTTATCATACGAGGTCAAAGAATCATAAACCTTATCAACTGTGAGAGACTCGCGGCTATATAAAATCGTGTGTCTAAAGGTTGAATAAGACAAGGGCAGCGAATAAAGTAGAATCAACCCTAGATATTTCTTATCATATTAAACCTCCATGGCCTCCAAGTTTGAGAGAATTTCTTTAAACACTGTTAAGTGTTCGTGCACAGACACACCTTCCTTCATACGATGAGCATAAAGACATTGCTTCATATGCAACTTGCTAGTTAGAGTTTTCGACATACATATTTGTTCCAGCCTCTTCCATAATGCAACAACAGTCTTCCCCTTCATCACATCCTGTAAAATTTTGTTAGACAAATGCAGATGTAATTGTGTTAGCGCATTTCAATCCTTATGCTTCTTCTCTTCATCCGTTAATGTCAAAGGCATTTTATCTATCCCTAGCAGGACATCCTCTAAATCCATCTGCGCAAGAATTGCTTGCATCTTAATCTGCCACAACGCAAATCTGGTGTTGCAATCCAACAACGGAATTTCATACTTCAAAGACGCCATTACCGTGATTGAGATGAATAACCCAGAAGCTCGGATACCAATTTGTAAAAAATAGAATGTCGGTAATGACAATATATCACAAAGAAAAGGGAAATAAAAATAAAGAACACAGATTTTTACGTGGAAACCCTTTAGGGAAAAAATCACGGGCAAAAGAGAAGAAAATTCAAAGTGTTGAATTCGAATGATTACAAGAGGAGTTGACTATGTCTATTTATAGGCTTGTAAAATCATATTCTAATAGGAGTGTAGTAAGATTGAAACAGCTTATTCTAATCAATATCAAATAGATGGAGTTTAATAAGGTTTTTTAACTTTATTCTAAAATAAAATAAAAGAAGTGTAGTTCTATATGGATTTTACTTTTATTTTATTTTACCACTGTATTTTATTTAAATAAGAATTCGGGTCACTTAATTCTAACATACCCATCCCCTATTTTTAGTATTGTATAAAAAAATTAAATTTTATTTAAAGGTTGGTGATCCTAAAAAACTTTAATATTATAAGTGAAATTAATAAATTATCATATATTCATATCATATTAATTTTAAAGTATTTTACGTTTAAGAAATTTTATCACATCAAAATTTGCCTCAACAGATATAATCTTTTATCATTAATCTTATTGATAAGCGGATTTAATTATTAATTATTAACTAAGTCATAAGTGTAATAAAATAATAAATAAAAGTAATTAAATTAAGTTTAAAATTAATCGATAAAAAATTTAAAAACTAAATTTGATTTTACCAATTTATCGAATTTTTTATATTTTATAATCACTTAAACCGGTATTTATACTATTATTTAAGCTTTTAATTGAGTTGGTATCACAAGTCAAGTGGACATCAACTCGATTAAGGAAATTACAAAATATCATTTCCTATTTAAAATAAGTTATAATATTCGAGAGTACTTTAGTCTTTTTTTTTAAAAATAATAATAAAAGAATATGCATATTGTGAGATTTGAACCCTTACTAATTGCATTGGTAAAACTTTAAATTTACAGCTTAACCAAAGCTTTATGCATATTTTATTACCTTCATCAATTTTATATTTACATTTTTATGCTTACTATATATAAAGATTCTTGGTGTAACCCATAGCCGAGTCCCAACTCAGTTATTAATTAACCAACTTGCCCTAATTTTAACGAGGTAATAAATATTAATTTAAAGATATTTTTTTATCTTCTTATATAGAATTTAGAAAAAAAATCATGCTTACAATAGGATTTGAGCCCAAAACACTAAACATAAATTCCCCAACTTTGTCATTTCAACCAAAGTAACATTTAGTTTTTATGTGAATTTTTAATAAATATATTACATAATTATTTTCACCCACATTGCGTATGCCATAATAATAATGTCGTCGATTGAGTTAATGTCACAAGTTAACTTAACACCAACTCAAGAAATATGACAATGCTATGATAAACAATCATGTAAACATATAATTATTCAAACCAAACCAGCTTTAGAAATTGGCTTTTCAAGCCAAACCAAAAAGCTAACGATTTTAGCTTTTCAATAGCCAGTTTGGGTGATAAATTATAAATTTGCCTTTCATTTATATTAACTATAAAAGATAAATGTGATTTACATATCTAATAATTTAAATTATTTAGGCATAACGTCAAATTGAGCTCTCTATATTTACATAATTTGTCAACTCAAAACTTTTTTTTTAGCTAAATGTGGCCATTAAGCTTTCAAAAAGAGTCAAATCTCTTTTTTAACAAAAATGCTAACTAAAATATTAATTTTTTTACCAATGTTATTGTGGTAATCCATGAGTATTTCATGTTGGCACGACACTATTTGTTTTATATGACACATCAACATATAATTTAAAATTTATAAAAATATTCAAAGAAATAAAAAATAAAAATTTCATAAAAATTCAAAAATATTAACATGAAGCATACGTGGACTGCTATGCGGACTGTCATGTTTAAAAATTAATGTTTTAGTTAATATTTTCATTAAAAAGATCAACGATTCAGCTCTTTTTTGAAAGGATGATGTCAAATTAGACTTTTTTTAAAAGGTAGGGGTCAAATTTAACTAATAAAAGAAATAAAGGTCAAATTGATTGAAAATGTAAACGTTGGGTTAAATTTGGTATTATATATATTTTTTAAAATTATAGTATTTATATTAAGAAATACCTTGGAATTAGTTCTAATAAATAATAGAAACTCATAAGATCAATTTTCTAATATCTTAATGTTTGAGAATGTTGTTGGGAAAAGATAGGGACTTAGCACATTTTCTTTTTCTTTCAACGAGGCATTCCTATGTAACGTTCACGCAAATTTCTACAAAAATAGATAAAATAATTAATGTGTTGCAAGAAATAATTTATAAGTCAGCCGACACATCGAAATTATTAAAACATTATTTCATCTAACTTATTAGCTTTTCTAGAAAAAAATATGACTTATATTAGCTATTTGTTCATTTAACTTAATTGCTTCTATACAAATCCAACAAAAAGAAATGATGATCTAATATCTATTCATTTCAAGCAATTGCTATTCATTCTATTTGTACAGTCTGCATTATCAAAAATATTCTATAAATCCATCCTTATAAAAAATATTTATTAAAATAAAATAAATATTTTATTATCGCACCATTTGTTGATGCAGTGGACAATAGGGAGGAGAAAAAGGAGGAGGGTGTGATGGTGCTAAGTAGGCCAATTCACCTTAAAAGGTGGAGAGCTGGGAAAGACAACGGGACAAGGAGAAGGTTAGGGAGGAGACTAAGGAGGATAGGTGCTTAAGGGTTACTAAAGGGCTCAAAAGATCTCTTTCTCTTTGTTTGGAAGGGTATTTATAGGAGAGATTCTCTTGCCTACTAGTGTGACGTGGCAGACTATTACAGAGAAGTTGCCATCAGAGAGTACATGAAGGATGTACACAGCGAGGCCCATTCTATTATGGTAGTTGAGATTGTTTTGCTCAAGTGAGGTCCAATGGTCTTCAAGGGTGTGTTCACACTTGAAGAATGTTCACACCTGCAAAGCAGGTGCCTATAAAGGATGATTGGCGAGAGGTCCATGTCTTTCAAAAGGAAGTACATGGTCTAGGTCCCTTACTAAGATCAAAGGTCGGATAGAGAGCAAAGATTTGGGATGGTTAGCCTCTAAGTAGACCTGATCATAGGTCAGGCCACCCGACCTGGCTAAAAAGTGGGAGGGTTTGAGCAAAAAAATGATACCCGTTTTCTAAATGGCCCAGGCCTCGAGTAAACTTTTTTTGTAACAGCCCGGTTTAGACCCTAGTCAGAATAGTGGTTTCAGGACCACAAATTCGAGGTTAAAAAATTATTTTAATATTATTTTTGGTGTTTAGAACATTTTAATTGCTATGTGTGAAAGTTTCGTGAGATAATTTTAATGTTTAAATGCTTAATTACGAAAAAGAACCTAATCGCATAAAATGTGAAAGTTATATGCTATTTGCTAAAGGTTCTATTTGACCTTGGCTGTTAAAGTGGAGGTCCTTGCATGTCAATTATACCATTAAATTTAATGGTGGACATTGATGGACATTAGTTGGTGAAATTTAGTGTTATATGTTAAGGGTAAAAAGGTCAATTGTGCATCAAAGTTAATAAAATAAAACAAAAACAAAATTTAGCCCATTTTGTGTTGTTGCCTGCCGAATATTGAAGAGAAAATAAGCATTTGAAGTCTTTAAAATTTCAGCACTTGCATGATCAAATTGAGGTATGAGTTGAGTTCGGTTTTTGATAATTTTTACGTTTTTGTGATTGTTGCTTTGCAATCTAGCTAGCCCATGTCTTAATTTTTAGGGTGTCCATGATTTTGTGAAATGTCATTGATGAATTTTTGTGTTCTTGAATGTTTAATGATGAAAAATGAAAGCTTGGTGTTTAATATACAAGTTTTGTTAAGTGACTTTTGGTAAAAATACGTATTAGGGATTAAATTGAGAAATGTAGAAAATGTGTGATTGAAATGTGACATAAATGTGATTACTGGGCTGCTATGAAGCTATATGAAAATCAGCAAGCTAGGATTAAAGTGAATTTTGAATATTTTGTGTTTTGTGAAATAAGGACTAAATTGTAAGAAATGTAAAACTTTAGGGGCTAAAGTGCAAAATGCTCATTTATGTGTTCTTGAGTGAATTTGAATGAATAAGTGATTAAATAAGTTAATTTTTATTGTAATTAGATAAGAACCAAAGAAAAAGGAATTAGATCGGGAGAAATCAAAAGTAGTTGAATAGTCGTTCGTTTCCATTCATTCCGTACGAGGTAAGTTCATATGCAAATAAATATCGTTACATTGAAATGCTTATGCTATTTTTCATTGAATTGCCATGAATGTTGAATAATTATATATGAGAAAAAATTGACAAAGTTGCGATATCTGAAAGCCCGGTACGAACCTTAGGAATAGTATAGGATACAAATGTCATGACATTAGGTATTGAGATGTGATTTACATGTAAGACCCTGTGTGGGATAGTGGCATTTATTACGATTACGTGTAAGACTATGTGTGGGACATCGGCATCATTAATCGACTTCGTGTAAGACCCTGTGTGGGACAGTGGCACCGATGCGTGTTAACATGTAAGACCATATCAAAGATATGGCATTGTACGAGCTATAAGTGATTACCGAGTATCTTTAACGATTCCAAATGGTCCAATGGGAAAAGTTAATTCTGGAAAGAAAGTATAAGTGAATCAAGTGACTCAGGTACGTACGAGACTCATTTGAGTATTGAAACAGAAAATATTGGATGGATTTAATTATAGAATCGAATGTGTTTATCATGAAGTAGGTTTGTGAATTTGTTTATGCATTTATATGTGCTTATGTATAACTTGCTAAAATGATGAAATGATATTGATGCATGAGATGATTTATTTGTATATGGCTTACTAAGCTTATAAAGCTTACTTTATTTATTTTTCATTGTTTATAGATTATCGAAGCAACTCGGATTCGAGGATCGTCTGGAAGCGTCATCACACTATCAATCAATATTTTGGTACTTTTTAAGTTATATATATATTGGTACATGGCATGTATAGGCTAGTGTCATAATGGTATATTTTGGCTTGTAAATGAAGTGTGTTTGTGGTCATTTTGATTGGCTTTAAATGGTGAATTTGGAGCATGTTATGTGATGCATGTATAATGTCTAGGTGATGGTTTATTTTGGTAAGTGATTTAATTGTTGATTTAGTAGGTCATGAAGCATGTTTTAGTTGATGATAGGAATGTCATGATTTAGACTCGAATAAGGTTGTTTGATAGCCATTTCATGTTTTGAAATGTGCCATGTTAATGGCTAGTGAATATGTACTTGTGTGTATAAATTGAAGGTGGAAAGTTGGCTTGGAAAATAGCCTTGAGTTGTCCACACGGGTTAACACACGGCTTGGAAAATAGCCTTCAGTTGGCTTGAAAAATAGCTATGAGTGTGTGCCCTGACCGTGTGAAGTCTGCACATTAATTTTAGAATTTTATTTACCACACGGGCTGAGGACACGGGTGTGTACCTTGGCCATGTACCCCTTATTTGATTGCTGATGTCACAAATAGAATACAAGCTAGTTTTGGCACGACCGAGCACACGGCCTGAACACGAGCGTGTGCAAGGCACACGGGCTGGACACACGGGCGTGTGGTTTGGCCATGTGAAGAAGTCAGTATGTATGCCCTGTATTCACACGGGCGTGTCACTTGACTGTGTGAGTGACACGAGTTGGGCACACGGGCATGTGACCCATGCAATGAGGAAAAATTTTCTAAGTTTTGTAAAGTTTTCTCGAGTTATCGGTTTAGCCCTGAACCCCTTTTAAGCATGTTTTAAGGTACCATAGAACCTTATAAGGGACAATGTGGATGTATGTATAAAATTTTTATGCAAGTTTTTGTTGTGAAATGTGACTGAATAATTCGATGTAAGTCCGGTAATGCCTCGTAGCCTATTCTGGTGTCGGTTACGGGTAAGGGGTGTTACATTTTTTGCCAGAGCCCGGCCCGAATTTGCAAGAAAAAACTTGTTGCTTTTTGTTTTTGTTGTTGTTTTCATTGTTTTTGCAGTTGTTTGCCACTATTTTGGTGTCGTTTCGCTATTATATTACTACTATTTTATTGTTATTGTTTGGATATTGTATAACTCTTGTTTTATTGTTAATTTTGCTACTATTTTAAATGTATTTGCTTGCTAAGTTGCACCTGTCTTAGTGTTATTTAAGTATAAATAAAATTTTTAATTTATTTTCAATTTGTTGGGAAACATTTATTTTAATGTTTTTAGTGTATTTTATTTATTATATTTTTAAAAAATTTTATATAAAAATAATAATATAAAAAACTAATATAGGCAGCTCGAGCTCAAGCTTTAGTATTTTTATCTGGGTCAGACTTGGGCAAAATTTTAGGACCATTTTTCGGGTCAGGCCTAGAAAACAAGCCTAAAATTCTATTGAGGCCAGACCCAGACCCGACTCAACCCATGATCACCTCTACCTCCAAGGTATTCTGGTGGAAGAGATCGGGTAATGTAAAGTCATTGAGTTGATTATGGATGTTTCTTAGGTAGCTTGTCATGCTAACATGTATCTAAGTCTGGATGAGGTATAACAATAATAAAAACAAGAGGGCTACAAAAATTACTAGTCGAGGCTTGGTCGTGGAAAAATGTACTAGTAACTAATGGAAAATGAAATCCAATTGGGAAAAAATATTAGCATAAGGAAAATGCATAATAACTTATTTGACTTTTCAACTTCAAAAATAAAAAATGGAATGATTACAAATGAGAGGGTAGGACTCTATTTATAGTTGAGCTCCCCCAGATCCACTAGTATAGTTTAAATTACATCGAAGATCGAGATTAAATTCTACCTACAATATGAGAGTCCTAAGAGATACAATCTTATCCCTTAGGATTGCAAATATTCATCATGGTAACTCTAGTTTTACCTGAGTGTTTCACTAAGACACCAAGGCTTCAAGTATATGGACTTCTCCATGTGTTCCAAGAATCACGCTAGTTTATGTGGGTTAAATGAGCCCCATTTGATCAATTGACCTCCATGAGCGATTCAGTGCGCAATGAGCTTCGATCCACAGCTTGTGACATTCTTCCCTATCCATTCTCACTACTCTCTTATCGCTTCCTTAGAATGACATTGATCTAACTCGTCTCAAAACTATCTCAATGCCTCGACCGATTCCCAACTATTCTCTCTTCTAGGTAGTTTCTCCCCTCAAAACATTTTCCTCGACTTATGCCTCTACCACTGTATAACTCAAATTGTATTTTCCCTTGGACATCTTGATCGTAAGAGCCTACTGCTCTTACTTGGCCCCATCGTGACTTGCCTTGGCCAGGATCCCCTTGATTCACACAGAAAGGCTTAGGCATGCTCACATTGAACACTATTATAACATTGATTATTGTCACTAACTCTGATTTTGTAAGCCCCTAACTTGCCCCTAACTTACCCGCTTTAGAACTTTGAAAGGGACCCTATGTCTTTGTCAAGTCAATGGTAAGTCATAATGAAAAATACTAGAAAAGTGTTTGAGATGTGTCTTACTCATAACATTTATTCTGTTTAACTGCCCAATTTGCATCACTATTTTTCCCACAAAGTTCAAAGCACAACCCACATCTCTCATAAATGGTAGCCCTACTAATAACTCATCACACTTCATATCAATTTATCACCCCTCTAGCATTTCCAAAAGGGGTCTCCTTAGCACTTCGACTTCCCGAGCCAATATTCTCACCATAAGGAATATCCTCGGCTTGTTCAATTGTCGATAATATCTTGTTCCACCCCTCATGTATCAACTCACTAGCACTATGCATTATTGTTTTCAAGTATCCAAAATACATATGCAATCGATAAAAGAAACCAAAAGAGCATTAATCTTGTCAAGAAAATTTAAGCCAAGAAAAAATGCATAATCATCTAAATGAATTACCTGAAAGTCTTCTTTTCCTTTGTTAGCTCAAAAGATCAAACTGAAATTTCTAAGAGGGGTTGAATTGACTTTTAAAAATTTTTTGAAAGCTAAAGAGAAAGGATAGAAAAGTGAACACAAGAATTTAGAGCGGTTCAGACTCCATTGCCTACTCCACTACCTTAGCTTTCCACAACTATAGACTTTTCCAAATTCACTAATTTGATCAACCTTTGAGGACAATGTTTAACCTAACAACTCCTTTAAGATTTCTACCTAAATCTTAAAACACAAACCCTCTCAAAGAGATACAAAAAAGAAAACAAAGAAATGATCCTTACAAGATCTGAGTGCTTGCAAATTAAGCTCAATTACAATGAAAAACACTTGAGCAAATAGAATAGAATTAAAGCTCACAAGTGTATGAAAGAAAAGTATAGAAATATTTGACACAAAGGTTGTTTGATTAATGATTTTGCTTGAATGTTCTTTCTTATTGTTGTAGGACCTTTAAAAGCTGGCATTATATCCTTTAATTCATTTCCAGCCATTGTGGTTGTTGGAAACATGAATAAAGCCATTGGGGATGAAAATACTAGATAAATAAATTCACTTGCAACAAAATGTATCGATACTTTTTCTACAAGTATCGATACTATTAGCATTTAATGTATGATTTAGTAATCGTTAAAGTTAGTTTACAACGATATCAAAGATAATTTATCAATGTATGGTAAAAGGTATGGATACTTTTTTGTTATTAACTGAAAATAGAATGTCAATTTGGTATCAATTTTAGAATGGTATCAATATTTTGAAAACTATCGATACTTGACCAAAAAGCATCAATACTTTTTAGCCTGGAGCAATGCCGACTTGTTTTAAAATAGTTTTAACTTGATTAAAAATGTTTAACTCAATTGCAATCATTTTAATTTGATTTTATCATTTTTCTAATTTTTTTCAACTTTAACTTTTATTCAAAAACATTTTAATTTGTTGTATCAAAACATATTATCAAATAAAGCTAGGTATAAAATCTCCCCCTTTTTATATAACATAATATTTTGGTAAATTTGTTTTTGAATTTTAATTTGTTACTCCCTTTTTTAAAGTTCAATTTGAATCAATGAATTAATTTTTATGAAATATGGAAATAATCAACCAAATACCAATAATTTGATCACTTGATTTTGATCACTTGATTTTGGCATTAAAAGATTAGTTATAGAAATAATCAACCAAATACCAATAATTTACCTTTCTCTTCTTTTCTCCCCACTTTTTGTTATATCAAAAATCAAAAAATAAAGCTTAAGAGAGAGATGTTAATCCAAGAAAAGGTCTCCCATCATGCTCATCTCAAATTTACCTTGCATTAGCTTGGAAAATTCTTGACAAAGAATATCATTAGTAGCTCCAAAAATAATATCATCAACATATATTTGAACTACTATTAAATCATTGTCTTTTCTTTTGATAAAAAAGTGTGGTGTCAATCTTCCTTTTACAAAAGCTTTTTTCATTAAGAAAATTTGATAATCTTTCATACCAAGCTCTAGGAGCTTGTTTTAAACAATATAAGACTTTTGAAAGTTTGAAAATGTGATTTTGAAATTTTGAATCTTCAAAACAGGGTGGTTGCTCAACTTACACTTCTTCATTTATAAAACCATTTAAAAAAGCTCTTTTAACATTTTTTTGATATAATTTAAAATCATTAAAGCATGCAAAAGCTAAAAGCATTCTAATGGCTTCCATCCTAGCTACTGAAGCATAAATTTTATCATAATTTATTTCTTCCTCTTGAGTGTAACATTGAGTAACAAGTTTAGCCTTGTTCCTCACTATGCTACCATTCTCATCTAGCTTTTTCCTAAAAACCCATTTAGTACCTAGTAGATTTATCACAAGGTCTTTCAACTAGGGTTCATACTTTACTTCTTTCAAAATGATTTAACTCTTCTTGCATAGCCAATATCCAATATTCATCATTTAATTCTTCTTTGATGTTTTAGGCTCAATGTATGAGATAAATGTAACATATTTACAAGTATTTCTAAGAGAATATCCAATAGTTACCCCTTTGGATGGATCTCCCAAAATCTTACCATCTTTCACATAGTTGAAATCTCTTGGATCAGTTACTTTCCTCTCTTCTATTATAAGCTCCTTTAAAGCATCTTGTGTTTGTTCATGTATCTTCTCACTTGATGATTGATCCACTTTATCATTATTATTAAAAATTCATACATCATCATCATCATCGTCATCAATACAAGAATCATTTCTAGGAGGAAGGTTAGAGTCATCAAAAATAACATGTATAGACTCCTCTACTACCAAAATTCTTTTGTTAAACACTCGAAAAGCTTTAAAATTTAAAGAATAACTAAGAAAATTTATTTCAGCACTTTTTGTATCAAATTTATCAAGATTTTCTTTTCCATTGTTTTAAAAAAAATTGCATCCAAAAGGATAAAATAACTAATGTTAGACTTTTTATTTTTGAAAAGTTCATATAGATTTTTCTTTAAAATAGGCCTAATTATCACTTTATTAACAATATAGCCAGCGGTATTTGTAGCTTCCGCCCAAACATATTTTGGTAAATTATTTTTACAAAGCATGAATTTTTTAGCCATTTCTTCTAAAGTTCTATTTTTCCTCTCAGCAACTTTATTTTGTTGAGGGGTTCTAGGTGTAGAAAAATTATGGCTAATTCCATTTGAGTTGCAAAAATTTTCAAAACCAAGATTTTGAAATTCGGTTTCATGGACACTTCTAACACCAATGACAAAGTAACCTTTTTCATTTTAATTTATTTTTGAAAATGTGATGACTTTTTCTAAAGCCTCATCTTTAGTACTAAAGCAAAAACCCAAGTAAACCTAGAATAGTCATCAACAAGTACAAACGCATATTATTTTCCACCTAAGTTAGTTATCCTAATAAGACCAAATAAGTCTATGTGAATTGGTTGAAGAAATCTACTAGTTGATACATCATTAAAAGGTTTAAAGAAAACTCTCATATGTAACCTCCCAAACCGGCCTAGATGTTATGGCCGAATCGTGAAAGTCACCCCTATTATCAGTTGAAAACCTCAAATGCACTTCCTTTTAAATAAATAAGTGGTTACCTTTGTTATTTTGGAAAACATTCATTAAATAGATCCGCGTTCATTAAGTCAAGTTAATAACATTAGTGTGATTTTAGGAAAGCACGCTGCTTGACATTGTTTTAGAAAAATCCTATTAGGTTTAATTGCATCAAAAAAATTTTTAAATCCAATTATCTATTAAGCCAAGTAACATGCTTAGTCACATTTCAAAATAGTCCTATAAATCAATTTAAAGTATGAAGTTATGCAAGCATAAAAAATCCCCAAAACATAAATAACCCAAACCACAATTCGAATAATTTTACAGTCAAAAACTAAATAAATTTAGGGAACTTTAAATAAAAATAATAATTAATAATTAAGTCCAAAATCCATCATACGTCTGCATGTCAAGTCCGATCCTAGTTTCATTCATTACCTGAGAAGTTTGAGGTAATAGGGTGAGCTAACTAGCTCAATATGATTCTAAACAATAAGTACATTTAACATACATTTAAGACCATTCAATCAAGAAAGCGTGTATCATAATCATAGCATCAATATCAACATTCAAACATGCCATGAACAAGTCATAATGAAAAAAGTTTCTACCCCAACCATCCGCTACACACTATGAGTTCCCCAGAACTCGTCTGCCAAACTCCAAACATTATGAGCAAAGCTCGATGTGGTAAAAACCACTGTATAAACATAGTTCCAGAAATTTTTCCATTTAATATTAAATTTGATAAAATCGCTAATCTCCACAATACTCTTGGTGCAGTGCACTGACTACGTATAGATGCAGACTTAACATGTCGCCAGTACTCTACGGAACTCCTTCGTCAACCACAACATCAACTACCCCGATGCACATGTAATATGTCATACAATCTCATACATAATCATGAATTCAATACTTTCTCATTTCAGTGGCACGGTCAACGCGTCCTTATACATTCATATACTTTTAGTCAATAGGATTATTTATCCAACTTTCAATTCACCATTAAGATGGTGTCGTTCAACATATCACAATGTCTTATAATTTACGATACTTTTTTGAGTGCATGTATAACAGTCTTTCAAACATTTCATAGAAAATCATTCATACAAATATGTCATGCATAAGCCTCATTCTCATTTGGAAACATGCTATACACACGACCAACATACAACATATTAACTAATCATCCACAACAATATCAATCATACAATTATTTAGTCATTCTCGCATTTTTGCTAACATGCCAAACAATTAAGGCTCGAGACGTACCTGATTAGTTTACAACCATACCAAAGACAATTTACCGATACCTTGTAAAAGGTATCAATACTTTTTTGCAATTAATTCAAAATAGAATGTTAGATTGGTATCGATTTTAGAATGGATATCAATATTTTGAAAACTATCGATACCTAGCCAAAAAGTATCAATACTTTTTAGCTTAAAGCAATATTGACTTGTTTTAAAACATTTTTAACTTGATTGAAAATCTTTAACTCAATTGAAATCATTTTAACTTGATTTTATCATTTTGCTAATTTTTTTCAACTTTAACTTTTATTCAAAAACTTTTTAATTTGTTATATCAAAACATATTATTAAATAAATTTAGGTATAACATCCTTTCCACTAACCAATCTGTAGCTCAAACTCCTTGTGCTACTCCCACAATCAGAACCTTTTGGATTTATCGTATTGATTCTCCTAGTTGTTTTGCTAACTAAGAGACCAACTTTACCCACGATTCTTTTCGACATGACTAAATCAGAGCCCCTGAATCAACAAGAGCACTCTTTCTTCAGCTTACGATGTTGAAATCAACCCATTCTATTTTTGATCCCTCTTTACTTTCATAGAATTGAGCATCATTAAACCAAGCCGAAACCTTTCCTTATCAAGCTCCGCTTTCTTTTATTGATTGTGGACCACTTAGATCACTCTGGACAGTCCCGCATCATATGAAAACCATAAAATAAGAAGCACTATATTGACTTCATTTCATTCTCATTGCCTTTTAGAAGGTTGTTGGGTTTCCTCTTCCCGTTATGTGGTTTCTAACCTGCAGTCAAATGTAGTAGTCAATTTCACACTTAAGGGCATTATTTTCTATGTAATTTAGGATTAATATTATATTTTTGGTAATTAGGCTTTAGGAATAAATATTAATAAAATAAGTGTTTTTTTAACATATTTTATATGTGTTGTGATCCAATAGTCTGACACGGGCCTTAGGTTGTACTAAAATGCTTAATTGAGTGTGCAGGATAAAGATATAAAGGCCCAATTGGCGTGGAAGTAAGGGGAGAGAGATGCACAAGCTTCTCGATATGCTAAAGCACAAAACGAATGATACAAGGCTGGAATTGGGTGTCGTGTCATGCCACTTAAGGGTGTGGCGCAACACAGGTCGACATCCTGCCTAAGTAATTTAGGGTTATTTCATTCACGTAATCAATTTTATAAGAAGACCTAGGACATGTAAAAGACCTAATTTGGGCTGCCAAAACTTTTTTAAATTAAAAATTAGGGGTTTGATGTAACTAAGTCATCCTAGACTCCTTCAAAAACCCTAATAGTTTAGAAGTAGATTTAGACTATTTTCTTTTAGGCTTTTCAATACTCTTTTGTTTTTCCTCTTGAAATTAGTTTTGATTCAAGAGTTTATCTATTTAATTCAAGTATTTCAGTTTACTTTCTTTTGTATTCAATTTAATTCTTTATTCCAATCAAGTGATTTGCTACTTCGTTCCTCAGTTGATATTCAATCCATGATTATTCAAATCTCTTTTATTTTCTGAATCAATTGTGTTCTTCACATGATTCATTCAATCGAGATAGAGATTATGAACAACATGAGTGGTTAAATCCCTTAGGGGATATTAACGAGTGGATAGGGATGTGATTAATAGAGGATTTAGGGTTTCCCAAGAGGGGTTAGTTAGTATGAAATACGTGTGCTTAAACCATTAGGATTGACAACCCTAGAAAGTTATCATAGGTTAAGTGAGGTTGGGAGATAAGTCGAATTGAGTAAATCGTAATTTGTCCTAGTTGAAAAAGTGAGGTCGGGAGATAAGCGAGTATCAACCAATCAATTAATTAATTAGAAGAATTAGACTAGATCTATGTTTTTGTTTGATTTTCATATGTTTTTGGTTGTTAATGACCTATGTGCATTGTGTGTATTATGTGTAAGAAATCTTGGATCCATCGGAGCCCTCTAGCAAGTCAAAAGGCAAGGCGAGGCTTGTTTAAGCTTTCGACTAGCAAGCGAAATCGAGATAAGTGAGTGTTCTGGAGTCGCTACTGGTACGGGTGATTCATAGTGTTAATTGAGAGCTTAGAATTATCTTAAACTCCTATCCTAAGTTCCGAGAGTAAGACGAGTTGTGATATATGATGTTAATGTAGCAAGCAATATGTGAAAATGTAATAATGTAAAGGTGATTTACTAATTTTTAATGCACATATGTGAGGTCTGATATAAAATAGCTCAATGAGCACTATTGTGGCACTTGCAATGCAATAAATGTGTATCTGATAAGCATGTATTGTGTATGAGGTTGTGATGAGAAACTGATAAATGTGAACTGAATGGCACCAAAATATCCGCAATTACACATATTTATTTATTATTGTGATGGAGATTCATTTATCCAATATGTGGTGATTGAGTCCACTTATATGTTTCATAGTCCCAAATTTCCAATTATAATTATTTGAATTATATGTGAGTTATGTTATGTGTGAATCTATGTAGAAGAATATGTCAAACTTGTGAGATAATGAAAAATGAAAATGTTTTTTTTTTACTTGATGAAAATGAGGTTGCAAATGTGCCTTAGTATGCTCTTGTTTGACTTATGTTATTGTGTATGCTTAGTAGCACTTCTGAACATTCGCTGAGCTTAAAAAAGCTCACACTATTTTCCTAAAACTTGCAAGCTAGTAGCACATCCAAGGAATGAGGAGTGGGCAAGTGTCGTGATCCATCCAAGGCATAACTCTTGAGTAGGTGTTTTTATGGTTTTGAATACTTTGAATAAATGCGATGTGGGTTATTATTTTGGGACTAGACTCATGGGATGTTGATGATGTTTTAGACTTTGATTGTGGATATTTTAATGTTTGAGAATGATATTGATGATATGTGCTATGATTTCTTGATGAATATGTATTAAAGTGGCATGTAAATTGGTTAAAAAGTGTTAATAGGCTTAAAATAGTATTCTGGAAATTTGAGCATGTTTAAAATGACCAAATGGTTCAAAATGGACGTTTAGGATCCTTAGGAAACCTTAGGATACTGATCTGATGTATTGAGTAATGATCTATTGGGGTAAAAGTATGGTTGCTAGCGTAATTGTTACATAGTATGTCAAATTTTGTCATGATATTTTATGGTGTATGTGAGCACGTTCTAATTGATGTTTGAAGGTAATATGAAATGTTTGAAGTGAGAAATAGCCTTAAATGCACAAAATGGTATGTGTAGTATTGTTTAAACTTGAAAATTGCAAGTTTCAAGCTGAAACTGGATCCGAGATCTTGACGTGGGATTGACGTCTTAACTACCTCTATTGAGTCGTCTCAATGAGGGGTCCCTTCCAGGGCTCATTCCGATGCATCGCATTGTCTCAACGTTATGTTTGGCTTGTCCAAGGCATGCTTTCTTAGCTTTGCAATTTGGTCCTTAGATTTTGGTGATGTAATAGGAGTCCCAAACGTTTACAAAATGCTTTGAAAATTCACCTACCAGAGTCCTAGATGTTTAATTTCGTAAATCTACTGATAATTTTGTAATTTGATTATTTTCAATATTTTGTCAATGTTTCGATTTAGTCCCTAAGATATTTATTTTTAAAATTAACTAAGAATTGCTAATCGGGTTAAACTGATTCTTTACAAAATGTTTCTAAAAATATTTTAGAATTAAATGTACCTTTAAATCGATGTTACATATGTGTTTGCCTAAATTGGACATGAAATGACATTTTTGCCTTTATGCCTCGTTTGAGTAAATGTTGTTAGAAAAGCATACAAATAGGTTTCAATTGTTTATTTCTGTCTATATATGAGTTGAATGTATGCATGAGACTTTCGCTGTTGATTGAAAAAGAAAACAGATAATTAATTGCATGCGAAAATGTTGTGTGAAGTTTGGGTCACTTTGGTGACTAATTTGACATTCCAAATTCGGGTCGGACCATCCTAACCGGGTTTGGGGCGCCACTGGCTAACTAGATCATATCTCGCCAACTAGGATGAGTGGCGAGCACACATATCGGGTGACCAGGGTTTATGTGATATGCTTTATATTATGTATAACAAATATATTATTAATTATCTAATTTACCTAATTTATATTGGTGGTACAAATTTTGTTACAAATTTTCTTTACATAAATCATAAAGACATTATTACGCAATGATAATAACATACTAATAATTAGTAGTGTACAATATGGTAATAATTATTACGCAATCTCAACCAAATATCTACCTTAACTCTTTTGACAACCATTTCCCGTCATTGTTTTAGGTAAGGTGAAGTCGTCCAAAGAAATTGATGAAATCGAAAGAAAGAAATAAAACATAAAGAATGAATAGAAGCGTTATTTACGATATTGATTAATCTAGAGAAAAGTGATGAAAATTTCGAGTACAGGTTGTCTATGCAAAAAAGTTGGAAATAAATCAAAATTTAAATAAATTTATTATTTAGTTATTGAAGTATATTAATAAAGGCAAACTGCCAATAAGAAGTAAGAAAATGGACAAATTTGGCATCATATTGTAGTGGCTTTTACCCAATATTGCATGTGGTGGGGAGAGAAGGTTCGTGAATGAGAGAAAGAATACCCAATGTCTAATCCTTTTACAAACATCATTGCCTTCACTTTGTTTCTAAGAACCTTTTCTATTTCAAACTGATCTTGAAACCTTACCAGTTCTCAAAATTATAAATAAATAAATGAAAAAGAAGCTGTGGTGTCCACCATGTTTTGGTCTCTTTAGTTTTTTTGGTGTTGTTTGTCATTTTCAGACACCCTCACGAGTTGTCATGCAACTTAGCTCAAGGAAAAAAAGATAAGCAATCTTTGTTTGAAAGTGTTTGGAAAATTACATGTAACTATCAATCCTTTTTTCATATACATACATATAATGAAAGTAACATTTTACAGTGTAGAAATACCAGTAGTAAAGCAAATTAAAGCATGCATGTCCAAAAACAACCATGAGATTGGATATCTATAACTAGAGGGAGATAGAACAGTATTCGAATACTATTCTCATCATGTCAAGCAATGGAATCGGTATTATTCTCTTGTTTCTCAACTTTGTTTCATCCATTTCTGGGTTGAACCATGAAGGTCTCTCTTTGCTTTCATGGCTTTCTACTTTCAATTCTTCTTCAGCTGCTGCTTTCTTCTCTTCATGGAATCCATCCCACTCAAATCCATGCACATGGGATTACATTAAATGTAATCATGGAGGCTTCGTTACTGAAATCACAATCTCCAACATCAATCTTCATACAACCTTTCCCACTCAGATCGTCTCTTTTCAGCATCTTACTGCTCTTGTTCTTTCACGTGGGAACCTCACTGGGGAAATTCCACCTTCAATAGGGAACCTCTCATCATTGGTCACCTTGAACCTTAGTTTTAATGCTTTCTCTGGAAATATTCCAGCTCAGATTGGGATGTTGTCTGATTTGCAGTCATTGTCTCTGAATACAAATTCCTTGCACGGTGGGATTCCAAGGGAAATTGGAAACTGTTCAAAGCTTCAGCTGCTTGAACTGTTTGATAATCATCTTTCTGGGAAGATTCCAACAGAGATAGGGCAGTTGGTGGCACTGGAGATTTTCCGAGCTGGGGGAACTCAGGTATTGAAGGTGAAATCCCAACGCAGATATCGAATTGCAAACGACTAGCTTTTCTTGGGCTTGCAGACACTGGTATTTCAGGGCAAATTCCAACAAGCTTAGGGGAGCTGAAGAATCTCAAAACTCTTTCAATCTATACAAGCAAACTTAATGGTCACATCCCACCAGAAATAGGTAATTCATCAGCCTTGGAGGAGTTGTTCCTTTATGGAAACCAACTTTCTGGTGAGATTCCTGAAGAAGTGGGTTCATTGAAGAATCTGAAGAGGGTGTTACTGTGGCAAAACCAGCTGAGTGGGAGAATTCCAAACTCACTGGGGAACTGTTCAAGTTTGGTTATTATTGATATCTCATTGAATTATATAAGTGGGGAGGTTCCTTCATCTCTTGCCAATTTAGTTGCATTGGAGGAGCTACTTTGTCTGGTAACAACCTTTCTGGTGAGATACCACCTTTTATAGGCAACTTTTCAAGCCTAAAGCAACTGGAGTTAGATAACAACAGATTCTCTGGTGAGATTCCAGCCACCATTGGACAAATGAAGGAGCTTTCACAGTTCTTTGCCTGGCAAAATCAGCTTCGTGGAAGCATACCAACTGAGCTAGCCAACTGTGAGAAACTTCAACATTTGGATATATCACACAATTTCCTTACTGGTTCAGTTCCAATTCTCTGTTCAATTTGAAGAATTTGACCCAATTGTTGTTGTTATCAACAGACTTTCTGGTGAAATCCCACAAACTCTGGGAAATTGCACTAGCTTGACCCGTTTAAGGATGGGATCAAATAACTTTAGTGGTCACATTCCATCAGCAATCGGGCTTTTGCATAGTTTGAGCTATCTTGAATTATCAGAAAATCAGTTCACTGGAGAATTCCTCCTGATATTGGCAACTGCTCTCATTTAGAAATGGTAGATTTGCGTGCAAATAAGCTCCAAGGTACAATTCCAGCGTCTTTTGAATTCCTTGCTGATCTTAACATCCTGGACCTTTCAATGAACAGCATAACAGGCACCATCCCTCACACTAGGCAAGCTGACATCGTTAAACAAGATGGTAATCAGTGGAAACTCCATAACAGGTTTCATCCCTAAGTCGCTGGGAAACTGTAAGGATTTACAGTTGTTGGATATAAGCAGAAACAAGATTGCCGGTTGGATCCCGGAAGAGATCGGTCATCTCCAAGGACTCGATATACTCTTGAACTTGAGTTGGAATGCTTTAACTGGACCTATTCCAGAAAGCTTTTCAAATCTCTCAAAACTGGCCAACTTAGACCTTTCTCACAACATGCTAACTGGGAGCCTTATGGTCTTAGGTGGCCTTGACAATCTTGTTTCATTGGATGTCTCATTCAATAACTTTTCAGGTATCCTTCCTGATACTAAGTTATTCCACAATCTCCCCAGCACTGCATTTTCTGGCAATCAAGAGCTCTGCATTAACCAAACCGAGTGCGGATGGAGTGGAAGTCCCCATTCGAAAACATCAACCCGAAATCTTATCATGCGCACTCTTTTCAGTGTAACTGTAACCATTTTAGTAGTCATTGTTGCCGTGTATTTATTTATCAGAGTTCATGGAGCCAAACATGAAGGTGATTTCTTGGACTGGCATTTTACCCCCTTCCAAAAGCTAAACTTCTCTGTGAATGACATATTGACGAGTCTGTCTGATTCAAACATCATTGGAAAGGGTTGTTCTGGTGTGGTTTATCGTGTTGAGACAACCACAAAGCAGGTGGTTGCAGTGAAGAAACTATGGCCAATCAAGAACGGTGAGTTTCCGGAGAGGGATTTGTTTTCTGCAGAAGTTCAGACCCTTGGATCCATAAGGCATAAAAATATAGTGAGGCTACTGGGATGTTGTGACAATGGAAAAACCAGACTACTGTTGTTTGATTACATCAGTAATGGGAGCTTAGCTGGATTGCTACATGAGAAGAACATGTTCTTGGACTGGGATGCAAGATATAAGATCATACTTGGAGCAGCTCAAGGTTTAGCTTATCTTCACCATGACTGTATTCCACCGATAGTTCATCGTGATATCAAATCCAACAACATCTTAGTTGGTCCACAGTTTGAAGCTTTCTTGGCAGACTTTGGTCTGGCAAAGCTGATTGATGTTTCAGAGAGTCCAAGAGCCTCCAACATTATTGCAGGTTCTTATGGATATATTGCTCCAGGTGAGTACAAATATTTCAGTCTGTTAAATTATATGAAATTTTTTCCCAACTTCGGCCTTTCATGTTCTAAACCTGTTTTTTCTTCAACAAGTTCTAAGATTTTTAGATACTTAGAGATATGCTCCCTGTTCCTTCCTATATCTGTTGAATACAGTTACCAGACAGGATCACTTCATTACTTCAACGTAGCAGCTATCTTATCCTGACACTATTATGACAATTTGCAGAGTATGGATACAACATGAGGATCACAGAGAAAAGTGATGTATACAGCTTGGTGTAGTTCTCCTTGAAGTTTTAACAGGCATGGAACCAACAGACAAGAGTATTCCAGACGGCGTCCACATTATAACTTGGATCAACACTGACGTTCGTGAAAAGAGGAAAGATTACACAACAATTATGACCAGATGCTCCTCATAAGATCAAGCACACAAATCCAAGAGATGCTTCAAGTGCTGGGGGTGGCTTTCTTATGTGTCATCCGTGTCCCGAAGAACGACCCACCATGAAAGATGTAACAGCAATGTTGAAAGAGATCAGGAACGAGAATGATGATTCTGAGAAACCAAATCTTCTTTGTAAAAGAATAACAAACAACCCCAAAGCTACAGTTCAATGTTCTAGTTTCTCTAGATCATCTGAACCTCTCATTAGTTCACCTTCATAGTTTATGTGCTTTAGTTTCAATGGTATTTGCTTCTTAACAGCCATTTGTATTGGTCTGAATCCGGATAATTTGTAGCAAAAGTAAGCCTCAACTGCTACTTCATTAATCTGATATGAACTCCTTAGTATTGCTTTTTTTATTTCTTTGATGCATATAAACGAATGAAACTGAAGGCCCTGATAAGTCTTAGAAGACAACTATCGCGAGGCAATGCGACGGTTGTCCTGTAGGAACAGAAGAGGAACAATGGAACTTTATAACCGGACTGACTAACTGTTCTCTTCATCATTTTTCCCCCAAAGTAGGAACATTGACAACTGCTAAGATATGCAGGGTAACCCAACGGCATAAAGCAAGATATCTGAATGCCATCAAGCTGGTTTGCCTATATATTCCCAAATGACATGATAATATAATCTACTAGAGCTGAAATTCTTTTAAAAAAATATCACTCATTTACTGTATATTTTACAAGACCAAAATTTCATCAATTTTTTTATATATTTTTTATAAATATATTTATTGTACAAATCTATCTTTCACCAATTTATTAGTAGTAGTAGTATTCCTATCACATACATATGTGTGTGGACAAGGGCGAAACTAGACAAATTTTTTGGGGCAGAATTAAATTATGTATTTTACGACAGTAAAAATATAATTTAACCATTTTAATAACTTATATATTTATCATTTTTAAAAGATTAAATCAAAATTTTAACATATTAGAAGGGCTCAGGCCCTGCCAGCCCGTAGCTTCACCTTTGCATGTGGACATGATGTATTTAAAATAGATGTATGCATTTAAATATAACATATAATAAACAATTAATTAATAATAAGATATACAAAATTTGTATTGACTTTTAAAAAAACACTGAAGTCTAATTCAAACTTGGGCTTGTATCGTAAGTATTTTTTTCCCATCGATAAGCAAGCAACCTTTAGAAAACAACTGGAACTTCTTTCGTTGGGCTTCAAATGGGCAAAACCCAAGAATTCAGTCCCTGTTGTTAGTCTTCTTCCCTAAGCCATCATCTCTGATTTTTTTTTTTAATAAACAAACTCTCTGAAATCTTGGATCTGAATTTCTATCCTGCCAGGCTTTCGGTGAGTTTACCCTTTCTTCCTCTGCTTTGATCTTGTTTTTCATGTAAATCAAAACCCCATTTTGTTTATCTGCCTAAAAAATTCATTTCTTCTTTCTTAAGCTGCAAACGAGAAGTTCAACTCGATGATCAAGACCTTTCCTTTTTCACTAGTTTATGTTTTGGATTGTTGAATTAAATCTCCAAATTCTTGATCTTTAGTCGATAATCTGTTGAATTTCCTGTTTGGGTATGCTTTGTTTAAATCTCGAAGCTTTTCAGCTGGATTTCTGTTATCATGAATAACTATCCATTTGGGTCAAATAGCCCTAAGTCCTTCAATGCCTATCCAAGGGGTGACTTTGATATTGAATTAGGTAATATCAAAAGAACCAGAAGGTCTAAAGTTTCATCGTTTTACCTGTTAGAATGATCAAATCCTTGGCTAACAGGCTTCACTACTATTACAAGTTACACCCACTCCTTGTTTTCTTTGTTTCCTTGGCATTTGGGTCACATCCTCATAGGTCTATCTCTATATGAGCACCACTATAGGATGCTGAGAAATTATAGGAAACTTGATGAGGGGTTCAGTAATTACTATCCGTATGCCAAGCTTAAGAATC